>NC_056743.1:1886607238-1886684738 GCF_019279795.1 Protopterus annectens
ATCATAAAACCTAAACCCCTTTCTCTAATATACTACCACCAAAGCTGGTAATGCTCCTGACAGTTTCAGTAAGTTTAGAATACCTAAAGAATTAGAAGAAGGCAAGAAAGAAATATGTGATAGAGTGTAAATATAATGGTGGGGGGGGGGTAAATTGAGATGAATGAAACTGTGTCTGTGGGATGATTTGATGAGCAGAATATACAGGCACTTCCTTATCGTTGCTATCAGAATTTGAAAGTACAACAGCACCAGCAATATGGAGTTTCAGTCCCCACAACTGGTATACTGCCACACCAAAATGAGCTCCATTTTGCCTCAACAGAGATCAGAACAGTAATCAATTGTTTCCCATGATTCCTCTGATTTCTGACCCAAGTCTAGTATCTTTCAGTGCAGCCTTCACAAAAGTAACTAAAGAACACACACACACACACACACACACACACACACACACACACACACACACACACTGACACAAACACACATGTACACACACACACACACACACACACACACACACACACACACACACACACACGCGCAAGCACACAGAAACCCACACACACACAAACACAGACAGATGCACATTCACATACTATTTTCAGGATATGAGTAAATAGTGACTTTCCCGCAGCAACTCCCTCTTTCTCAGTCTTTAGAGTATGCTACCACGACTTAGTTAAAAGTAAGGGCTGGATTCAGTTGTAAGTCCTAACAATGACTAACCAGTGGCAGCAGGCCTTTCAGATTCAGAGTCAGGACCACTGCAGTCATCTTACGTAGCCTGTAGGATCACTGTGGCGGGCCAGCTCCTTCATCTGAACTGTATGCTATTGTGGCATTCTGGGAGAGTAGTCTATGCATATTAGCCATGTGTGGTCCCTCAGGAAATGCTTGTGGTGGGCATTTATGCAGCTGAGTAATTCATAGAATAGCTGAACTTTGTAGGTTAACATTTCCTGCTGAGTTAATTATATCAGACAAATACTTGTATTCACCCATTACTTTCAATAACAGGTAAGTGATTTTTGTGGACAGGTAGTGGTGGGGAGTATGCATGTGTGTATATGTGCATGTGTGTGGTTGCATGTCAGAATGTATGCAGTGGGATGAGTAGTCTTAGATGAGTTTGTGTTTGTGTGACTGTGTGTCTGCCTGTGTGGTTCATAAGTTCTTAAGTTCAAATACAGTGTTAAGGCCAAATGGCCATCAAGGAACAAAGATTCCTGATGAAATGGCTCATACACTTTATCACCAGCCCAAGGATCTATTTTTATTTTAAATTCAATATTATCAGACTGTTGCATACATGTGGGTATACTATTCCAAGGTTTTATCATTTTAATAGTTATATATGAATGTTGTACCATGGAACTCCATGGTTTTATCACAAAATGTATGTTAATGTATCTATATACATCTGTACACCTGTAGACTTCAATATTGAACACAGTGTGAAAAACATGACTGTGACATATTTTATAAGCTAATATCAATTTCATAGATTAGAACTAGGCTAACTGCCTTTACAAGCCTAGACAATTATCCTTTGTGAGACTCAAACACTGCACCTTGTGTTTATAAGGCAAACACCTCAAACATTAGGCTACCCTCCCAACCCAAATTCTGTGTTACCACCATACATTTCACTGCCAAGTATTGAAACCAGGACCCTGTGCAAAACAGTCAGAGCAACATACCACTATGTCAAATCATCTGTTTTTCTATGTATATATCTATAACAAAATGAAAACAAGTTAAAATGTTTACTAGTCCCAAATTCTGTAGTCCTTAGTGCTGCAATTCTTTTTGTAAATTTTCTTTCTACTCCTATTAAAATATTCAGTTGTCCTTGAGAGTATATACACACAATTTATTATCATACTCAATAATTGGCCTAAAATAAGTCTTAAAAAACAAAAACAAAATGCTCTTATCTCTTGCTGAAAGATTCCTTAACAACTATCTTATATATGTAACAGCCCTTATTCTTATTACCTTAGCATGAGTATTAAAAACAAAATTTGATATTTTTATAACGCTCAAGACTTTGTATTTGTTGCCCTCCTCAAGTTGTAAGGCCATTAAATATATAAGGAATCTAGGGATTTTGTTAGAAAAATACATAATATTGCATTTGTCAAAACTAAATTTTAGGCTGGTATCCGAGGCCCACTTACTTAATGGAGTACTTATTAAGATCATTAGCATTAGTTTTGTTTCACAATATAATTTTCTTTCTACTCCTATTAAAATATTCAGTTGTCCTTGAGAATATATACACACAATTTATTATCATACTCAATAATTGGCCTAAAATAAGTTTTAAAAATCAAAAACAAAATGCTCTTATCTCTTGCTGAAAGATTCCTTAACAACTATCTCATATATGTAACAGCCCTTATTCTTATTGCCTTCGCATGAGTATTAAAAACAAAATTTGATATTTTTATAATGCTCAATACTTTGTATTTGTTGACCTCCTCGAGTTGTAAGGCCATTAAATATATAAGGAATCTAGGGATTTTGTTAGAAAAATACATAATATTGCATTTGTCAAAACTGAATTTTAGGCTGGTATCCAAGGCCCACTTACTTAATGGACGTATGTACTTATTAAGATCATTAGCATTAGTTTTGTTTCACAATATAATTTTACTGTCATTGGCATATTCATGCATCCAAAATGTTGTGCTACTTGGAATACTGGAAAGTACTAAATTAAATAAAGTTGGATCCAAAATGGATCCCTGTAAAACCCCTACTTTAATAGGTAAATACGCAAAATGAAGACATGTCGAAGTACAGAAAAAATTTTAATACACTGCTTTCTATTCTTCAACCAGTTTATGATGGTTCTAATAATAGAGTAGTTAGTGTCAATCAAACACTTCCTATTAATCAGAAATGAGAGACAATTGAAAATTTTGGCAAGATCCAAATAAATTACTCTCAGCAACAATCTTAGATCTGAGGCCATAGTCATTTCTTCATAAAACATATTAAGCTACTCAAAGTTGATCTTCCTTTAATAAAGCCATACTGTTCTGTGCCCATGAATACTAAGCTATAACCAACATTATCCACAAGCGCTAACAAATATTTCTCAAAACATTTGCATACTAATGATGTTAAACTTATTGGCCTATATTTTTTCATTTGAATTTTCCTATCATTTTATAAACCAGTGTAAGACAGGATAATTTCCAGAAATTAGGAACTATACAATTTGCCAACAATTTATTAAAAATAATATACAGAATGAGCATAATGTTACCTTTAACATTCAATAATAAAAGACCTGGTATCATATAACATTCCATAGATGATGTTTTCTTTATTTTATTAACAGCCTTAAGCAGAGTAAAATCAGAAATAAATTGGGAAAGGTCCAGAACGGAAATCTGATCTATGTAATCATTTTATCACAAAAATATTGTCAGTATTTGAAAATAATTTATTGAATTCACTTGCAGTTGCATAGGCATCTAGAATAACTTCATCATTAATTGTAATTGTACTGTAGGTGATATCTTATTCATTGAACTAATGTATTTAAAAAAATCTTACTGGGAGAATCACTCATCAATTTATTTTCATAATTAGTTTTAGTGGTTTTAATTTCCTGTTTTAAATTCCTACAAGTGGTATTTTTTTCTTATTAATACTTGTTGAAAATTTCTTAAAGGATTTATAATTCATTTTCTTAAGTATAACCTCATCTTATTCCACCACACATGAAATGATATTTTCCATATTTATAAACCACAGATGCCATTGCATAGCATGTTTTCAAATATCAAGTAACCATTTGATGTTCTGTGGATAAACATATATTCTACCAATCAACAGTAGTAATTTATTAAGTCAGATTGCAATAATCAATTTCACCTAGTATATATATTTTCAGTTGAGATGCTTTTATTGCCAAATTCATTGAATTGTGATCAGGTAAACCTAAAAGTGTAAGAACATGTAAACAATTAATTTTCTAAGGATATTTGTAGCTACA
Organism: Protopterus annectens; assembly: GCF_019279795.1. Classification (NCBI taxonomy): domain Eukaryota; kingdom Metazoa; phylum Chordata; order Ceratodontiformes; family Protopteridae; genus Protopterus; species Protopterus annectens. The sequence continues at coordinate 1,886,611,254 of NC_056743.1, forward strand.
AAATCAAATATATTTTCCCCTCATACTACTGGATACCTGTTGAGTCATCCCATGAAAAGAAACAATGTTAACAAAGTCTTTACAAAATTAGGGTTAGTAGATAAAGTTTGCAATGAATGCAAAGGTAATTAAAGTCACCAAGTAATAATATGTGATCATAGGAGGTTATTAAGCTAATAGCCCTGGCGCCCTTACAAGAGTTTATCCCCAGAAAAGAAACCTCGGTCAGCACCTGTCACCCCTGTCAATGAAGGATACAGGTGGAACCCTGGGACAAATTTAGGGATTCCCATCCACTCATGAATGTTGCACTTGAAGAGGGTCAGTGACATATTCTGTTTGACGTATATGGGATGTCTATTCCAGAGATGGGGCAGCCTCTGGGAGACTAACTTATCTCTCCAGCAGGTTTTGTTAATGTTGCATAATAGATTTAGGTCTTTCAATCAGGTAATGTGTGAGGAGTTAGACTTATGAATATGGAGCATCTCAAGCAGGCAGGTTCCAAAACTGCCTTGTAGGCGAGACACCTCTGAGCAATCTGTACGACACTGAGTAGAGTGATAGTGATTTGAGCCTGTCCACATAGGCCTGGTGTTGGAGGCCATGGATTCTCTTTGTGAGGTATTTCTGTGGCCATTCCAGCTGGTGCAGATGTTTGGAGAGGTACATAGCAAATCGGGGTCTGTACTCAATTATTGGCCTAATGGGGGAGGAGTATAAAGAGGTAATAATCTCCTTTTTTTCTGGATGCAATCCTTTTACTTATGAGGTGAACCAAGTAAAAGTATTTTCTGACCACTGCCACTACATGATGGTGGAATGTGAGAATGTTGTCAGCATGTGTACCCAGGTCTCTTACCACATGTTGTGTGCTTAGGGGGTTGCCATTGATGTGGTAATCACTAGTGGCCATGTTTTTGCTGAATGATTTCATAATATTTTTTTTGTGTTTTACTTAAGGCCATGATTTCAGCACCAGTCATTTGTTGTTAGGAGACCCTCTTGTAGTATGTTAACATCATTTGGGGAGTCAATAACAGCACCAACTTACAGTCATCCACAAACTTGGAAAGCCACAGGCCTTTTGTCTTTGTCTGGGCCTCTCAGACATAGATGCCAAACAGTAGGGGTCCCAGGACAGATTCTGAGGAACACCAATAGTGACAGGTCTGCTGTCAGAGGTGGAGGCACCTATTTTGACCTTCTGGGTCCTATTGCTGAACCAGTTAGCCACCCATCTCATGAGTCAGGGATTTACGCCAAGTTGTGTTAGCTTTTCAATGATGCCTGAGTGGGGGATTGTGTCAAAACCTTTGGCCAAGTCAAGTTAAGCTGTATGTACTGACTTTCCATCATCCAGGGCCATCATGACAGTCTCAAAAAAGTCAACCAGGTTCAACAGGCAAGATCTGCCCTTGACAAATCCAAACTGGGTGGGTCAAGTGCTTAGAGATTGCCTATGTCCTTGTTTATGAGGTCTGTAATAATACGCTCCATGGTTTTACAGATCAGACTTGTTAAGCTAACGGGTGATAGTTTCCACTGTTGGTAGTGGCACCACCTTTGTGCAAGTGCATGACAATGGCATTTCTCCACTCTGCTGGAATGAAGCCTGTACTTAAGCTGTGGTTGAATAGGGTGCTCAAAGGCAAAGCTAGTTCTTGCTAGAGCTGGTGCAGAATACAGCCTGGGATACTATCAGGTCCCATAGAATCTGTATTTTTTGCCTTGGATAGGGCTTTTAACACTTGATCTATGGAAATGTGAGGTGCAGGACAAGTATTGGGGATGTCAAATGGGCCTTTGGGAGGATAGGGGGGAGTTTACGATGAACCTATCTGCTGGCAGGTTGGCTAAGTCAACAGGATCAGTGTAGGTGGTACCATTAAGAACTAATTCTGAACAAACCTGGGCTTTGCCATAGAGGTTTCTGGCATAAATAAAGAAGGCTTTGTGGTTTTGAAGGCTAGTTGTGATTCATAATTGGCTTTGGAGGGTTTCACTAGTGATCTAATTTGCTTGTTGAGGCAAAGGAGGGAGTTTTTCCAATTGGAAATTTGTGCCTTTTTACACTTGGACAATGGTTTCTTCTTTCTTTTGTTGTAAAGCCTGTTGATAGAGGATATCCACCAGATAGGTTTGGGTTTTCTTGAGGAGCAGGTTTTAGTTCTGTTGGGTATTTGTGAGTAAATGCAGTTGTACAGGTGCTTGTGTACTGTATTGGTGTACTGTTCAACATAGTTGTCTGCATCCTCTGAGGTGGGCAGTGGTGTGAAGTTACAGATACCCTCCCTTAGGAGTCTGTAGTCAGCTTTAGAGAAGACTTTTAGCCTGGTTATGGCTGGGGGGGGGGTTGGGCAGGATAGAAACTTTGAATGAGACAGAACGATGGTCTGATCTTACCAGGGAAGAACTTACTATGGGGGTGGTACACCGGTCACCCATGCTGGTGAGAATCAAGTCCAGAATGTTATGTCTCCTTGTGGGATATGAGATGAGCTGGTTTAGTGCATTAGGACTGATGAAGTTAAAGAATCATTGGGTGAGTGCGTTAGTGCAGGAATAGTTCACTCAGTCTATGGTGGGGTAGTTGAAGTCACCAAGGATCAGGGAGTTAGGAGGTAACTTGATGGAGTCAAGTAGGTCCAGGTAGGAGGAGTGGGTGTCCTGAGTCATGGAGAGGTGTCTATAGCTGGCTATAACATGGATGGGTGTCTTGCCAATTGTCAGTTGTACCTGAAGTAGTTCTAGTGTGTCATGCTGTCAAACCAGTCTGGAGATGTGCTTGTCTTTAATAAACATAGAAGCTCCACCACCCTTAGTCTTCCTGACCTCATTTTGGGGACAGAATGTGTAGAATGAGGTATAGCCTGGTAAGGCAGGGGTGTGCTCCAGCCTTGAACCAAGTTTCTGTGACTGCACAGATGCCAGCATCTTTTAGTGTGAGGTTATCCTCCAGTGAGTGCATTTTTGGGTTAAGGCTCCTAGCATTAAGTAGTAAGACATTCAATTTGTTTTTTTTGACAGATCTTTTATGGTGGAAGATTTGTCTTTGGGACATTGCCTAAAAAAAGGCACAATGAGAGAGGCAAGATCCTTGTCCAGAATTCAGAATCCTAGGGGCGACTGGTGGAGGCCATCTCTGGCAAAGCATTGAGTCCTGTCAACCATGTCATTCCAGGCAGAGAGATACTGGATCCTCTTGGAATGATATCAGAAACTAAGCCAATTGTTGAAGTCAATTATTTCTTGTTGGTATTGTGGTATCACTCTTGGTAAAGGTATGGTGCTGCTTAGGGCTGGGGTCATACCTGTCTGGGACACATACACTGAGAGCTCAATCATGTCTCTCTTCATACAGTCCAGGAGGTACATATCAAGTCATTCACACCAACATAGATGACAGAGCCATACTTATACCTGTTGTGGAGAGACTTAAGTGCATGTGTGATGTGGCAGATTCTGCCACCTGACAGACAACTAACTGTGATCCTCTCCTTGTCAAGCCTGGTGAGGGGGACATTGGTGTGTCTCACAATTGAGTCTCCAATGACTAGTATGTTTGGTTTATTGTTACACCTTATGGGCTGTGTTGGTTTATTGTTATGCCTTATGGGCTGTGTTTGTGAGAAACTGGTGTGTTGTCTGCTGTCTGTGATGTGTTTGTTGTTTGTGGAATGTTTGTGAGTGTGTTTTCGAAGTCTCTGCTGTTTAGGTAAGTTTTTATTGAGGACCTCTGCATAGGTAGGTGTGTGTTGTGCTTTGCTATTTGATGTGGGTGGTGTGGTGTTTGGGCTGGCAATCTCCTCTTTGTCAGGAGTGCTGACTGTGGCACAAGACAGCATGGATTCCAAGTTACTAATATAGATGGATTTCTCACAAGTAGAAGAATTATGTGCTAGGAGAAGAGGGTTGTCAGTGAACATGAGGCATTTGCTTCACTGTCTCGGTATGCCCATGTTTACCAGGCTGGCAGTGGAAACTGATTGGAATTGTCCAGACGTAGTGTTCTGAAACTTGGATGGACTTATGGAGAGAGGGTTTTTGCATAGGTTTGCCTACAAGAGTGTAGACCACAAACATCTTCTTAAATATAAAATAACTGTCCTGAAGCCCAAGTGTTAAATCCAAAACTAAGAGGCTTAGCATAACAGACAAATTTAATCAGGCTACTAACAAGCAGTAATAAATGAAGCAGAATAAAAAAACGTGAACACTTAAGAGCAAGCAAAAAAGCAAAATAAAGTAATAAAGTGGGAAGAACACAATTACAATAAAAGCAGCTGAATAAGGTGTATTCTTTAAGTGGAGAGGGAGGAAACAGAAGATAAAACAGAATATCAGGAACACAATGATACATCCAAGAAACACCCCAAAAGCCACAAAACCAGAGAAGGACCAGAAATGAGCCACAAATAAGTGTATTTAATAAAATACTGAGCACTTTCATCTGAAACATAAACAGATTTCTTCAGAGAATACTAATACAAACACAGACAGGTTTATATAATCCCTGTAATCAGCCACATGACTCCATAGGCCCATACAATTGAGTATAAAAGCAGTACATTAATGCATAACAAGTACCTACATAAAATAATTAATCAACAGTACAAAATTAAAAAAAAAAAAAAAAAAAAAAACTTTTGTTGTGTTTTGTACTTAGTAGGACCTAAGTTTTAAAACACTGCCAATAGATATCTACTCGCTAAGCCCGGGGGAGTATTAACATGTAATCTTAGTTGCCAGAGCAACTCACATTGTTATAGTAAATCCTCCCAAGGTCTTCCCCTATGGTAAATGGAAAAACACAACCAACTGTCGAAAAACACACAAAACCAAGGCAGCAGCTCATACAACAACTAATGTAACACAGTGTTGTTGAAACCAGCAGTAAATGTTGAATATTCCACCAAAAAAGATAGTACAAGTGACAAAATATCCGTGTATTCCACAGAGTTTAGGGCTTTCATTCCTAGTAGAATTTCATCAGAACTCAATTAAAAACCAACACATCCACATTAATACAGTCTTAAAACCAATTAAAAAAGTGTGTGTTTTTCTTCCCCTAGGGTCTTTTACTTCACAATCCAGTCCAAACAATAGGAAATAGTGAGCTGGACTGTTGCTGATATGCTTCGCTAGAGAGTTAGTAACCTTGTTTTTCTTAATATCCAGGGAATGCTCATGAATACATTCCCTCAGTTTCCTCTGTGTTTCTCCCACATAAAAACATGTGCATTTCTGACAGAGGGCCAAATAAACAACTCTGGTGGTGTTACAATTACATGCAAAAGTGACTTTAAACAGGTTGCCATTAATGTGTATTTGATCAGCCATCAGAATAAACTTACACTGGGCACAAGACCCACACTTCTTGGTACCAGATTTTTTGTTGGAATATACACTAAAATATGTAACCCAGGATTCCAAAAGGTTTTTTATGGTACTACCTGTCCTGTAAACCACACCCAGTCTGTACCCCAGTTTGTCCATTGCACCATTAAACGATGAGAGGACTGACCAAGTTTTAATAAGAATATCTCTAATGGCCTTGTCTTCCATATAATATTGCATCACAAAATCAGTGGAAAAAAATCTTTCATTGGACCATAGCCTTTATTAAATAGTTAATTGACAGACATGTCAGATCTAATAAGTGGTATAATAGTGTCTGTCTGCCTTTTTTCCTTTATGTCGGATCCAATTGACTTAACTAAATAAGGGGAATACCCTCTAGCCTTAAACATGTTAGCTAAAACTTCACTTTCCATTTCAAATAAATTGTTGTCTGAAATCATGCTAGCCAAACGTATGTATTGGCCTTTAACAATACCCTTTTTTGAAAGTTTGGCTGATTACTTTGGTAATGTAACAAGCTATTACAGTAAGTTGGTTTCCTGTATATGGTACTTTGAGTACTTTGTTTGTCACCATCCTTAAAAATAGTTACATCCAAATAGTTAATGGGAACAGAATTAAAGGAGTAAGTAAATCTCAACAAAGAAGTAGTAGAATTCAAAAATTCCACAAAGGGAAAAGTGTCTGGTCTGAAACCTCCCCCTCCCATGCAAAAGAAGATGTCATCCAGATATCTAGTGCAGAGTCTCCAGGGGGCACTTCAGACTTGTTAAACAAAAAATTATTTTTCCATTGGATAAGAAGATATTGGCAAAGATGGGGGCACAAGAGGCCCCCATTGCCACACCTTTAACCTGTTGAAAATATTGTCCCACTAAAAAAACAAAATTAATCTTCAGTAGTAATTCCATAGCAAATCCAAGGTATAAATGCCATCCTGATTGAAACGATTAGATTGTCACAAAAAGGCATTGAACCAAGCCAACCCCACTTCATGAGGGATGACATTAAACAATTCCACAATGTCAATGGTTAAGAACACAAGTTTGTCAGAATAAGTGCGATCCCTAATGTTTAACAAAAAAAAAAAAAAAAAATCCCAGGAATCTCTTCATAAATAAGAAAAGTCATTCATTAACCCTCTCTTTTAATTTGTTGTCAATATACCTGGCCAATGGATGGCTTTTGCAACAGCTAGCATTAACTATTGGTCTCATGGGTGGGGAGGGGGCAGTAATAGTTTTGTGTATCTTTGGAATTCCAAAGATAGTTGGCACCATAAGAAATTTGACATAAAGACACTCATAAAGAACATTGCTGATTTGTCCCTGATCAAAAAGATCTTTCAAAATATAATCAATTCTTTTGTAAGAGAAATGAATAAAATTCAGTGATGCTTCTTCATAAAAGTCACTGTTTAAAATGTGAATGTACATACGAGTCACATACTCTTCCCAACTCATTATTACAACCCCCCACCTTTGTCTGGTTTCATTGTTCTAACTCTTTTGTCTGTAGTCAGTTTTAGCAACAGTCCTTATTAAATACTTGTGAGGTTATAGTTGTAAAGCCTATTCCTCCATTTAGAGATCAATTTCTTTAGGTCAAACTCAACCAGTTTTTCAGATAACAGTAAAGTAGGGGACAACACTGGATTGATTGTACTCCTTCTGTGCATCATATCTGCACAAACATTAGCTATTACATCATCAAAAAAAAAAGTTTAAAGTTTAACTTTCTCAGTTAAAGTTTAAGATCCAAAAGTAAATTTTCTATTTTAAAGTAGTTCATATGTACAAAAGAAAACCCTTTACATAGTACATTTAAGTGTTCAGACCTGTAATCATTACCAGTAAAATTATATAAATTAAAGCCACCTTTAGAATTAAGCACTGTCTGCAGTCCCACCAAGGGTGTGAATACAACATCCTCAGCAAAGTTATCAGCAAAATTGTCTAAGTGGATAAACTTTAATTATTCTTTTATAAACAACTCTGACCCAACAAATTTAGTAAAACCACCGACTGTGGTCAAAAAATGGACAACAAGGTGAAGCAATCTCAAACAAACGCTGTTCTTTATTCACACTCTAGCGCCTCACTGTTTCCACCTTCAAGGAATATCAAAACCATACAAAATACATTCATTTTTATATAACAATCAATTATCTGCACACACCCATTAATCAAACAATGTTTCCCTCTTAAAGCAAACACTTCCAATTCAATTAATTATTCAGATCATTAGGCATCAAAGTTTTGTATTTTAAAATATAAATACTCTCCTTATATAACAATTTTTGTTTTAATATATTTACATCATTTCCTGTATTTTTCACAGTCTCTAAAATTGTACCTTCTAACAAAGTAATGTCACCATTATGCAACCTATTAAAATGTGAGGCAACTATTTTGTTTTCCCTCCTATTTTTAATGTCCCTAATATGTTCCATGAATCTGATGCGAAATTCACATTTGGTTTCCCCTATATAATAAAGTGAACACAGATATCTCAATGCATTGATTACTCCTTTACTTCTACAAGAATAAATATCACTGGGTTCAAACTTAACCCCATTCATACTATTAAAGGTGATTCTAACATTTGCACATACACTGCACCTTTTACAACAAAATGTTCCTCTACTTTAAAACACTCTTGGTATATTTACCTTTGGCATACAAAACCTCCCATGTACCACTATATCTTTTATGTTTCTTCCTCTTTTGTATGAAAATAAAGTTTTTTTTTGGTTAACACACTAGCCAAAAACCTATCTTCCAGTAAATATTTCCAATAGTATTCTATCAGACCTCTCACTTCATTACTCTTGATATTATAAACAGACACATAATAAATCGCATTGTCTTCCATTCTGTCCTTTATACTAAGACCTTGTCTTCGAGGTATACTCATTTTATTGTATCTAAACACCTTCCCATCTTTATCCATCTCACCCCAAATCTTAAAATCTCTGGATCATAGCCTCTCCGTAAAAACATATGATTTGTTTGTTCCATCTCTTCCACCAACCGACTTCTATCACTGCACAATCTTGAAACACAAAATAACTCCCCATAGGGTAAAGCCTCCAAAACATGAGGGGGGTGACAACTTGTGGCATGTAAATATTAGTTACCATCAACAAACTTCCTATGAATATTAGAAGAGACTATTCCGCTCTCCTTCCCTTCCAAAATAAGATCTAAATATACTACTTTGTTACCTCTTTGAAGTCCATCAAATAAAAGACGAAAGGGATTTTCATGCATATCCAATATGAATTCATCCACTTCATCTTTCCCCCCTTCACACACAAATATCAAATCATCTATAAAACAAAAGTAAAAAACAACATACTTCTTCATAAAATTTAAACCAAATAAAAACTTCTTCTCAAAAAAAGACATAAAAAGGTTAACATACATGGGGGCAAATGCCGCCCCCATTGCAGTACCTTGTTTCTGTCTATACATTATATCATTAAAATAAAAATAATTATTTTTTAAACAAAAATCTATCATGTTAATCAGAAAATGAGAAAAGGGGCTATCTCCCATATGAAATGAAATTGCCGCTAATCCGTACTCATGTTTGATGGAAGAATACAAACTTTTAACATCGACCGCCAACCAGTATTTTTTCCTTGTTCCAGACTCTAGGGGATATTCTCCTTAAAAAAATCCTTAAAAAATTCTGTATGTATACCGGGGATTTTAACACAAACGGTAATAATATCTCATGAAGCACTAAACCAATGTTGTGTAAAAAATATTTACATGCAGAAATAATAGGTTTACCAGGTGGTTTAACCATACTCTTATGTATCTTGGGTAGACAGAAGAAAACATATACCTCACTATTTCAGTTAAACAACCTGTCCCTAACTTCTTTATCAGTGAAATAGCCTAACCTTATACTTCTGTCTAACATTTTCTCAAATTCAACTACTGCTTGTTCATATTTACTTCTCTTGCATTCCTCATATACATCAACATTATTTAGGTGCTCCATACACATTTCATAATATTGTAGTGTATTCATAACAACTATTTTGTTCCCTTTATCTGAAGGTTTTATCACTATATCATTCTTATTTGCCAATACTTTCAATGCTTGCCATTCTTTCAAAGTCAAATTATATGATATTTCATGCTTATTCATTAATACATTTTCACAAATATTCTCTCCCCCAAACCCTATCATAGAACCATACTGTGTAATACATTGGTTAACAATAGGAGGTATAAATTTGTTAAAAGATGGTATATTTGATACATTAATTCTACAATAAGCATTAGGGAACATACTTTCATCATTATCATTTATACACAAATGCCCGTCCTCTTCATTACATGAGAAAAAACTCTCATCAGATTCATTGGATAGAATACAATTTAATTCTACGTTTTTCTTTCCAAAATCTCTAGAAAAATAATGTTTCAGATGTATTTTTCTCAAACATCTAAACATCTCCTGCTTCACTATGTGCCCTCTAGATAACACAGTCAGAACAAATTTTAATCCTAAATTCAACACAGATACTTGTTCCGATGTTATATCACATTGAGACAAATTTAACACTAAACCTGGTTCAGTACATACCTTATCGTCTGAACCTCTTATAATATTGTCTGTTTCTTTCTTGTTGTTGTCCCTGTTGATGATCTGTCTTGTAACCTCCATTGGATAAGATGATATTGGCAAAGATGGGGGCACAAGAGGCCCCCATAGCCACACCTTTAACCTTTTGAAAATATTGTCCCTCTAAAAAAACAAAATTATTCTTCAGTAGTAATGCCATAGCAAATCCAAGGTATAAATGTCATCCTGATTGAAACTATTAGATTGTCACAAAAAGGCATTGAACCAAGCCAACCCCACTTCATGAGGGATGACATTAAACAATTCCACAATGTCAATGGTTAAGAACACAAGTTTGTCAGAATAAGTGAGATCCCTAATGTTTAACAAAAAAAAAATCCCAGGAATCTCTACATAAATAAGAAAAGTCATTCATTAACCCTCTCTTTTAATTTGTTGTCAATATACCTGGCCAATGGATGGCTTTTGCAACAGCTAGCATTAATTATTATTCTCATGGGTGGGGAGGGGGCAGTAATAGTTTTGTGTATCTTTGGAATTCCAAAGATAGATGGCACCATAGGAAATTTGACATAAAGAAACTCATAAAGAACATTGCTGATTTGTCCCTGATCAAAGAGATCTTTCAAAATATAATCAATTCTTTTGTAAGAGAAATGAATAAAATGCAGTGATGTTTCTTCATAAATGTCACTGTTTAAAATGTGACCGTACATACGAGTCACATACTCTTCCCAACTCATTATTACAACCCCCCACCTTTGTCTGATTTCATTGTTCTAACTCTTTTGTCTGTCGCCAGTTTTAACAGCAGTCCTTATTAAATACTTGTGAGGTTATAGTTGTACAGCCCATTCCTCCATTCAGAGACCAAAGTCCTTAGGTCAAACTCAACCAGTTTTTCAAATAACAGTAAAGGAGGGAATAACAATGGATTGATTGCACTCCTTCTGCGCATTATATCTGCACAAACATTAGCTGTTACATCATCAAAACTAAGTTTAAAGTTTAACTTTCTAAGGTAAAGTTTAAGGTCCAAAAGTAAATTTTCTATTTTAATGTAGTTCATATGTACAAAAGAAAACCCTTTACATAGTACATTTAAGTGTTCAGACCTATAATCATTACCAGTAAAATTATATAAAGTAAAGTCACCTTTAGAATTAAGCACTATCTGCAGTCCCACCAAGGGTGCGAATACAACATCCTCAGCAAAGTTATCAGCAAAATTGTCTAAGTGGATAAACTTTAATTCTTCTTCTGTTTGTAGTAGGTCCTGCCCTGCCTCTGATAGCCGCCATTGTTCATTTTTTGAACCCTCCTCCCCATGAATGGGTTCGCCTGCTGGTTGGATCTGTTGATCAGTCTCTTGGACCTCCATACTGGTCCATTTTTTTGAGGGAAATGGTTAGAATCATCCTGTTTGCCCTCTTCTCCAAAGTCATCAGTCTTAATAGTACCTTGCCCATCTGAGTACCCACTTCTAAAACCAGGTGGTTTGGGGTAGGCATGCCCTTTAGGTAGTCGATTTTATCTCTGTTATTTTTTTTTTGTCTTTTCTTTTGTGAATGATAGAAACGTCTTTGTCAATTTTACAAAAATGCTGTTGTATTTCCCCAGACTGTGTTCAAACAATAGATCTCTAGTTGATGAGATCGGTGAGCTGATTTACTTCAACAATAAGGTCATCGATGGCCTTTTGATTGTGTTTGATAAGCACTTCTAACAGCTCACAACTGTGTCTGTCAAATAAACTCAAAACTTCCTTGTGCAGGGGGAATCAGGAACCAACCTGTTAGGGTATTTCCAACCCTTAAACCCTTCATGATTCTTTTAACTTTAAGGCACTCCCAAGGGTAGGTGTTCTCCAACTGCAACTTCTGACATTTGTGTACGATGGCATGAAAATTACTCATTAGTTGCTGGAAGGTTTTACCCTCGGCATTGTCTCCCCCATTAAAAGCTAAAGGGCCGTTGAGCCATTCAGATGGGTTAAAGTTGTCATTACTTTGCATGTGAGCACTGTCCTTAACAGTGTTGACTTGTCCTCCATTCAAACAAAGGAGTGTGCAGAGAAAATCATTTACATCTGGCCCCTTTGAATGCAGACTGTTGACTTTAAAAGTAAGCTCTTTACCAAGTTGGGTAAACAAACCAATGCTTGTTGCCACATTATCCAAAGTGTGGTTCACACGTCCTCCAAAACTGGTCTGTGGCTCGTTTGTAGACATAACACAATACCAGGAACCCAACGATACAATCACAAAACATTCCTAAAGACACAAAGACCAGAGAAGGACAAGCGATGAGCCACAAAAAAAAGTGTATTTAATAAAATACTAAGTGCTTTCAGAAGATAATTCAAGATTAAGAAACTAAGGGGGTTGGCCTTCTGAAACAATCTCTCTGTGTATAGTAGAAGGAGATGATGAGATGGGACTGGGTGGAATATCCAAAATCAAAGAAGCAAGGAGGTAGTCCTTCCCAGATAATCTCACTGTATTCAGTAGAGTGTGAGCAAATGAGACGAGACTAGGAGGACTGTCCAAAATCAAATTTACAGCAGGGGTGGGCAATTCCAAAGCCACCAAGTTTAAGAATACAACAACACTTGGGCAGGAGGCTGTGAGAAAATCAAAATTCTGACAGAGGCCAGTAATATCAAACAAATAAATACATGCATTACAGTTTTGTTATCTATCACTGAAACAGATAAAGTGCAAAAAAGTATACTTACATCAGCCCTGCATATCCAGATGGTTATAGAATCAATCATAGTCAGGCTACAAGGAGCAGCTCTGATACTGACACAGTCTCACAGAAATGTAACACCTTATACCAGTAGTATAAAAGAAAAGCTAGACCCTCAGACAATCAGAAAAACACAAAAAGCTGTTTGACCAATAGCTCACACCTTGGATCGGGTGACTTCACAAAATATAAAGCAACCCCCACTGTGAACCCAGCTGAACAAAATGCAGATAGAGACTAGCAATATCAAGCAAATAAATAAATGCAGTACAGTTTTGTTAACTATCATTTAAACAGATCAAGTGCAAACAAAAGCATACTTATATCAGCCCTGTGTATCCAGATGGTTATAGAATCAATCACAGCCAGGCTACAAGGAGCAGCTCTGATATATTACAATTATTGTCAAGACAGTTTTCTAATAAATATTCCGAGTGAGTTTCACCAACGATATATGACATATAATTTTAACTATCATTATCAATGACTTAAACAACAGAGATTTCAATATTTTCTATCTGTTTTACAAGACATGAAAAAATAGTGTTATAAACACATAATGTAACCGCACAACTTTTAGAATTTTGTCATAAGCATTCATATTCAACAAAATCATTCATATGAAAAAAGGATGAATTCCACGATTCTGTTATGGCAACAATTTCATAATTTTCTTTTTGTCATTAAACCATCAAGTTCATCAAACTTTTTTCATAAATCTCTGGCATTATAAAGGAAACAATTGACACTTCTGTCAAACTCTGTGACTACTTTGCCTTTTACTAAAACATGACCACTCTTGGTCAATAATTTAATGAGCCAAGTAAGAAGCTCCATGCATGGATTACAAGCACATCATATCTTGGATTTACCAAAGTCAACTTGTGTTGCAATTTTGGTAGATCAATCAGTTTCAATCCTGGCAAAGTTGTTATTGTGTGTAAATGTTTGTCCAATCCACTAAGTTGACCCACAACAGGTTTTAATATAGAATCACCTAAAATTTTAATTTCTTGTTTGTTTCCTCTTAAAGATGTTGTAATGTTTTTTATTTGATCAATAATATCAACTATGTGACATTTACCTGCTTTATAAATAATTGTGTTAGTATCATCCTAGATTTCCTTAGAATCCATTTTCTAGACAGTTTCCTTAATGTGATTTTTTTATCACAAATAATGAGATCTCTCTTATCTACATCAGAAATAAACATACCTAATGAATAGTCACTTATTTTTCCATATAGCAATGATTCTTGCTCAGTACACTCTGTAATTAAATTGTACAGGGCTGGATTCACAAAGGCTTGCACGGAGTCTAAGAGTAGATTAAGACTCCAGACAGCCAATATGTCTGCAGGGCGGTCCAGCCGGCAGGGGTGTGCATGAGAGCTTCTAAAACTACTCTTGCACGGACAGTGTTAGGTTATGCAAATTACCTCATTTGCTTCTGAAAGCTATGCAAATGAGGTAAATTTGCAATCCAGGAAACACTAACCTGTCCGAGTAAGAGTAGAGTAACCTGCAGAAATGTACTCCGTTGGTAACGAAGTACCGTTCTGCAAATATCAAAACAGAGCTATGACAGCTCCAAATAAAGGATGCATCCAGTTGAGGAAGCATGCCAATGGCCAAATATAAGGCCATTGGCATTTTTATCTGTTGCAAAATAATAAAAAATATTTTTTTCCCCAATCTCCAATGTTTAAGCGTAACGCAGCACCGCGCAAACATGCGACACTCTAAAAACTAGAAAAAAAAAATAAAAGTCAAAAATAGGCATTTTAATAAAAATATTCTTCTGCCATGCAGGTGAATGGCAGGCTGAAGACAACATGACTACTGAGTAGTGGTTGCTAAGGGGTGAAGCTCAGTCTGAGAGATGTAACCAAGCATTAGTAGGCAATGCTATGCAAATGAGGATAAGGATAGTGAATATCAATTTTTCCTGCCATGTGAACCGTGTCTCTAGAGTGTAAGAGTAGGATTAGGGGAATAACAGTGTAGAAAATAGGTGACATCATGAGGGGGTATGTATCAAAGACTGTAAGCTTATTGGAGCAGAGTAGCATGTGCTTGCTTGAGTTACTCAGCACTGGAAGAGGCGTATCTACAGTTGTCTTAACTGAAACCCAGAAACTGAAGGTGTACGCCGTGGATATCACTAAAGTTTCTTGCAAAGATGCTTACACTGTCTGCATGCGTGTGAGCATCTGTAAACCCGTCTAAGCCTGTGTGCGCATGTGTGCACCTGTGTAAGCCTGTGTAAGGCTGTCTAAGCCTGTGTGCGTGCATGTGCACCCGCCTAAGCCAGTGTAAGCCTGTGTGCACGCGTGTGCTTGTGTTTGTGCTTGTTTGTGCGGCGCTGCTTTGGGCGAAAATAGAAAGGGAAAAGGAAGGAAAAGAAGAAGTAGGAAGTTAACCAAGGAGAATTAGCAGAGCTGCCAGGTGAAAAGAATCAGAATCAGCCAATTACACAGGCAGTACACTAGCCCAGCCCAGCCCAGCACTTAAAACTCTGCAAACAACATCCCCCCATGTTTTTCTCAGAAACACTGCAACACTGCAGTATACAAAGAGAAGTGAAAAACTTAAAAAGCTTAACTGAGATAAAAAAAATGTTAGGGGCTGCCATTGTTATTATAAGGCAACATGTGCAAGATGCTGAGGGTGGTGCTATTGTGAATGCTGCTGAGCAACCCACAGTGAGGAGACGGAGAAGAGTGTACAGACCCAGGGTAACCTTCCAGGGGCTACATGAGCTGGAGATACTGGAGCGCTATAGAGTGGACAGAGACCTCCTGCAGCAAATTTTTGAACTGTACAGGCCACGCTTCACACACAAAACCAACAGAGGGGAACCCATCCCAGTGGAAACCAAGGTATGTGTTGGCCTAAGAATACTAGCAACAGGTACCTTTCCAGAGACCAACTGGTGATATGATGGGGATTTCACAGGCATCAGCATCCAGGGTACTGTACCAGTTCCTGAATGCCATGTCAGCACATGTCGGTGATCATGTATATTTCCCAAATTCCCATGAGGCATTGGCCAGCAATATGCATGTCTTCCAGCAAATAGCGGAATACCCTGAGGTAGTGGGTGCAATTGACTGCATGCACATACACTTCAAAGCACCAGCCGGTGAGTGGGGTAGGGCCTACTTCAACTGCAAGGGCTTCCCCTCCATCAACTACCAGGTCATGTGCGATGCCCAAGGCATAATACTGAATGTGTGTGCTGGCTGCCCTGGAAGCTACCATGATTCCCATATCTGGCATCTGATGCAGCTGTACCAGACATTTGCCAATGGGGACATCCCTGATTGTCACCTAGTGGGGGATGCTGGCTATGCACTGGAGCCGTGGCTGATGACACCCATCAGAAATGCACAAACATCTGAACAAGAACTCCATAATGAGGCACATGCACAAACACAAAATGTAATCAAGCATGTGTTTGGGATGCTCAAGTCACGGTTCCAGTGCCTGGACACATCTGGTGAAGCCTTTCAGTACTCACCAACTACATGTACCCAATTTGTCATGGTATGTGCCATGCTACACAATATGATCCTGTGAAAGCAGCTGCAGCAGGAACAGCATGGGGCAGGGCCAAACAGCCCCCCACCATTGCCAAGGCCATCACAGGCAGAGCGTGACTCGGAGGAGGAACAACTTGAGCCTGCCCCAGTAGGCAGAAGGAGGCATGCCCAGTATGCCTTGGCGGCAAAGAGGCAATGCATAGCACATACACTGGTTCAGTAGGAACCCTGGAAATTATACCTCTCTCTGACTTGCACATAAAATAAAAGGGATGCCTAACTTGACACTACCTGTTTCCAAACATGTATAGGGAGTGTAGTATGTGCATCTGACATAGGCAGCCCTGCAGCACCACCTGAGGCATGATTGCCATGTTTTAAGCAATATAAAGCAGTGCTAAGCAGCTTTTACCAATATTTATTATATGTAAACAAAATTGCTCATGCTAACTAGTGCAACGTCGGGCAACATTGAGCAATGTTGGGAAAGGTCGTGCGAAGTTGAGCAAAGTCAGGTAAACATGCTCATATTTGCTTTACTGTTCCTTATGGAATCTGGTCTGGCCAACATGAAAATAAAAAGCAGTGACAGTGCTTGAACCCAGGATACTATGCACTATAGTCATAGTACTGAACCACTAAGCCATGACAGCATTTCACTGGCACAGACATAGCAGGACAATTGTACAGTAATGCAAGCACAAAGAAATGCTATATCATGCCCCTAAAGAGGCATATGGGTAACCTCCCCCACAGGCCTATGCAGACAGAGAACATCAGGCCAGGCAGTGTGATGTGGGTCGTGTAGGCTATGAAGTTGCAATCTAATATACATGACACTGGATGCTAAGATCTGTAGTACAGTAGTATGCCTCAAGCCAGTAAGATAGGCAACAGTACAGACTGAAATGGTGTACCGTACATAGCAGTGCAGGCATAGCAAATCTGTATAAGTGTCAGGTGAAACCCTCATCCTATGTACACCCACAGTAACAATCAGGTGTGCTCCAGGGTAGAAATGTACAAAGAATAGCTGTCCCCCCTGTATGTAGAAATGTTGATAAGTCTATGCAAAGTGTCTCATGGAAGCCCTGCAGGCACAGCATGATCCCTGTTGATGTATGACACAAAGATGAGCCCTGCTGTAAAAATACAACTTGATATTACACACACACATATAGTATAAATGTCTATACCGGGTATGCTCACACACTCCAACAAATGTAGTGGATTTCATTCAGCATCACACTGAAAGGTCATACTGGGCATGCTTACACACAAATAAATGAAGCAAATGTCAGGCAACAACATACTGAAAGGTCATACTGGGTAAATACGGAGGTGATAATAAGGGATCTATGGAAATATGTGGATAGTCATCTCTACTTCCAGATACACATTCACAAAGTGGTCAGAAAATCATGCTATGTGTTCACACAAACTGCCAAGGTCTGTGCATGTAGGTCAAAGGAGGTTACCACTACTCATCAGTCATCAGACCCGTCAGGGAGTACCACAACACACTTGCGATGAATCTGACTAGGCACCTTCAGCAGCCAGAAACACCACTGAAGTACCTTAACAAGAAGATTACTGGCCTCAAACAGTTGCCCCATGCAACAAGACTGAATGTAACCCAATCTGTGCTCTGTTGCATACTGTCTACTCAGGAGATCTCTGCACAACAGACAGGTCCATATCATGGCTACACTCAGATCACTTCTGAGTTACAGCTCAATGGCACTAAATATACAGACCCAACTGATATTGCCAACATCCTGGCAGATAGGATCAGTGTTAGCTTTACCCCCCTCTCACCCATGAAAGAGCACATCTCTATAGTGGAAGACTGCAAAGTTGCTGTCATCACGGCTGCAAAGGTAAAAAACACTCTCCAAAGCCAGTATCACAGCAGCCATGGGACCAGATTATTTCCCAGGCTGTGTTCTACACAAACCACAGAATGAACAGGCACCACACTGATGTACCATGTTCAGTCATAGCCTCACCTCAGGCTTTGTGCCTGCTGAATGGTGAACAGTGACGGTTATCCCACTACACAAGGGTGGAGACACCATGGACCCCAGGAACTAGCGCCAAATTATCTTGATGAGCCCGCTCTTCAAGGCCATGGAATGTATCATCATACAACTTATAAAGAAATACATTGGTAATCCCCAAACCCTGGACCACAACCATGTTGGGTTTGTAAAATGCAGATCATGTCTCCTAAACCTGATAGATGACATTGAAGCAGTCACCGAAACTGTAGACAAGGGTAAGGTGGTTTGCACAGCCTATGTAGATCCTGGCACAGCTTACAACACCACCCCACACTCTGGAAATATAGATAAACCCACTAAACTAGGTATAAATTGCTATGTCACAAGATGGGTTGCCAACAGGCTTACTGACAGAACACACACTGTAAAAGTAGCAGACTCCAAGTATGACTTTAGACCAGTGATGAGTGCAGTACCACAGGGTCCAGTCCTGTGTCTTGTTCTATTTAGTACCTACTTCCCTGAAGTAAACTTTAACATTAAAGTTCTGTGGCTACTGAAGTTTCCAGATGACTGCAAACTAGGAGCCATAATTGTAAACACTAAAGATGTGGACATCCTACAAAAGGGCCTCACTGAGACAGATGGCTGTTGTCAAAGCCATGGGTTCTAGCTCCATGGCAAAAGGTGCATTGGCATCCCCTTTGTTAAAAACTCTGTAGCCCAGAACTACAACATAGGAGGTAGTATAATTAACACTGAAAGTGTGACAAGAGACCTTGGGTCACAGGTGGACAGTGGACACAACTGTGATAATCACACCCCCACAGTAGTCAGGAAATCCTCCTATGTGGCACAGCTCATCATAAAAGGTGTATCATGCAGAATAGAACAGGACATTATTCCCCTCTACTCATCACTCACTAAAACTATAATAGAGTACAACGCCACTTTTGCTATGTACCTCACAAGAGAACAACAACAACTAGAAATCCTGCAGCAATACCTCACAAAGAGCATTAGCGGCCTGAAATACATGCCGTACACAGACCATCTCAAAATGCTCCATCCTTACTCTCTTGCATATCGCCTACTCAGAGGTGTTCACTGCCTAACATACAAAGCTATGTCAAACACAGAGCTGTTGGACATGCTCCATGTAAAATACTCACAATCCCTCTGATCTCTTGACCCAAAACCATGAGTGAAATACAAAAGGAAGGGGAGTATCCATTTACCTTATGGATACCCACACCTTCAGGTTAGTGGCACAGCATGAGGCCTTGGAGACCATGCAAGTGCAACTAACATTGGGAAAAGCTGCTCATCAGATTGTAGCCTGCTACAGATCACCTACCTTGTCTCTGGAACCTCACTCAGTATTCGTGAGAACAGTGGAAAATAGAAAGGTCCTATCAAACACCATTATATGAGGAGATTACAACTACCCAAACACTGAGTGGGAGAATTACTCGTGTGCAACGTCCTTTGCCCAATGTTTCCTAGAGTTTAAAAACTCTAACACCCTGGAACAGCTGGTCACCATGGCCACTAGAGGTGACAACATACTGAACATGATCATCACCAACATGGGGTACCAGTGTTCCACAAGAGAGATAGACCCCTCACTGGTAATATCAGATCATAAAGTAATCACACTGGACATCCACATCCTGCCCCCCCCCCCCAGTCAATGAAACCACTGTGAAGACATTTTCAAAAGCAAGCTGCACACTTCCTAAGACCAAAGTGGGAAGTTCCAAAGCCCTCTTGCTACAGGATAATGGTATACAATCTGCCAAATCATTTACAAGTGCATCCTATGAGCATCTACAGCGATGCATGGATTGAGACATCATAAATAAAACCAAGATGCACTCCTCCAAAAATAAGAAAACAATCTGGTGGTCCTCGCCCATAAATAAGCTAGACAACAGAAGGAGGAAATGAACACATGATAGAGCAAACTTCACAAAAGGAAAGGCATCACTGATCATTAGTAGGAAGAAACAATGATCACTCATAAAATAATCCAAGGCCAGTTTCTAAAGACAAATTGACAAGGAATGTAAGAATAACAACCACAAAGACTTTGGTAGCTATACCAGACACGTAGGTGTCAACTTCTAAATATGCTGTCAGCTACTGAAAAATGGCAAGAAATACACTGAACCAACTTTCATTGCCCACATCCTGAGGGACAAGGTCTTCAGTGCAAACTCCCCCAAATCACCCCCAAAAGGGCCTGTGTCCATCTCAGAAGGATGCAGAGCCCCAGACTTCATGGACATGCAGGTAAAGACAGCCCTCTCCAAAGCTAAGAACACAGCATCAATGGGACTGGATGGTGTCTCAGGCTGCTTCTTACACCAGGCTCAAAAGGAACTACACCCTCACCTACATTCACTGTCCAGACTCAATCGTACCACAGGCTATGTACCCAAAGAATGGCATACACTAACAGTCATCCAGCTCCACAAAGGGGGTGCCACAACAGAACCTGGAAACCATTGCCCTATATGTGTACTCAGCCTGGTCTGCAAAGCTATGGAGCAAATTGTCATGGAACCCACAGAGACATTGGGGACCTCCAGACACTGGACTCTACCCAACTTGGCCTTGTTAAAGGCAGATCCTGCCTCCTAAACCTAGTTGACTTATTTTAAACAGTTACCAAGGACATAGATGGAGGTGAAAGTAGTCCACACAGCCCACCTGGACCTCACTAAGGACTTTCTACTCATTTTCCCACTCTGTCATCATGGACAAGCTTACCAGTGAACATTAACAGCTATGTCACAGGATGGGTGGCCAAGTGGCTCACAGGTCAAACACACATGTTCAGAGTTGTGGGTGCCATGTCCGACTCTAAGCCAGTTCCAAATGGCATCCCACAGGTCTTAGTCCTGGGACCCCACCTGTACAGTAGATACTGCTCAGAGGTACAGGCAAGCACGGGAGGAGTATGGCTGAACAGGTTTGCAGATGACTGCTAACTGTGGTCCATAATCAACTGTATGGCTGACACAGACAACCTCCAGAAGGGTCTTACAGAGACAGATACCAGGTGTCAAAACAATGCCCTCAAGCAGAATGCCAAAGAATGCATAGTCATCCCCTTTGGATAAAACAAAGTGCACACAAATTACCACATAGGTGGTAATCCAGTATGTATGGAGAAAGTCATTATGGTCCTGGGGACACAGGTAGATAGTAAACTCTCCTTTGATGATCACATGGCCAAAGTGTTTAGACATTCCTTCTATGTAGCCCACCTAATGTCACCTAATGTAACCCACGTTGTCTAGTCTGATGATGTCACCATCCTACAAATATACCTGTGGAAAGGATGACTCACAGTAATGGGTATAGCGCATTGTCTAAATGCATACTCCTGTAGTATCATAAACCAGTTAGGTAGGGGTTTGAATCCTGCACTTGACAAGTGTGTGTGTCTGTTTGTGTGTGATCTCCTTGGAGAGGAGCAAACTTGTTGAAGAGTAGTAAAACACCTTACAAGTGGTATACTAATCTTTGTCAAGTCTGATGATGTCACCATTTTACAAATATACCTGTGGAAAGAAGAACTCATAGTAATGTATATAACACATCATGTTAATGCGTACTCCTGTAGTATCATAAAGTAGTTAGGTAGGGGTTTGAATGTGGCACTTGTCAAGTGTGTGTGTATGTTTGTGTGTGATCTCCTTGGAGAGGAGCAACCTTTTTGGAGAGTAGTAAAACACCTTATAAGTGGTATACTAATCTTTGTCAAGTCTGATGATGTCACCATCCTACAAATATACCTGTGGAAAGGCAAACTCACAGTAATGTGTATAATGTGTCATGTTAATGCTTACTCCTCTAATATCTACTCTTCTAATATCATAAAGTAGTTAGGTAGGGGTTTGAATCTGGCACTTGACAAGTGTGTGTGTAATCTCCTTGGAGAAGAGCAACCTTTTTGGAGAGTACTCAAACACCTTAAAAGTGGTATACTAATCTTTGTCAAGTCTGATGATGTCACCATCCTACAAATATACCTGTGGAAAAGAGAACTCACAGTAATGTGTATAGTGCATCATGTTAATGCATACTCCTCTAGTATTATAAAGTAGTTAGGTAGGGGTTTGAATCCGGCACTTGACAAGTGTGTGTGTAATCTCCTTGGAGAAGAGCAACCTTTTTGGAGAGTACTCAAACACCTTAAAAGTGGTATACTAATCTTTGTCAAGTCTGATGATGTCACCGTCCTACAAATATACCTGTGGAAAAGAGAACTCACAGTAATGTGTATAGCATGTCATGTTAATGTGTAGCCCTCTAGTATCATGACGTAGTTAAGTAGTGGTTTGAATCCTGCACTTGGCAAGTGTGTGTGTGTCTGTTTGTGTGTGATCTCCATGGAGAGGAGTACCCTTTTTGGAGAGTAGTAAAACTCCTTAAAAGTGGTATACTAATCTTTGTCAAGTCTGATGATGTCACCATCCTACAGATATACCTGTGGAAAAGAAAACATCCAGTAATGTGTATAGCACGTCATGTTAATGTGTACTGCTCTGTTATCATAAAGTAGTTAGGTAGGGGTTTGAGCCCTGAAGTTGGTGTGTGTGTGCGCTCTATGTGTGTGACACTGTTGGTCAATGTGTTGTGGGTTTTGCTTTTACTACTGTATGACATATCAGTATGACAACAGTATGTGCATTGCACATGTGAGGTAGCTGCGTGGCAAATACATATATGTACATGTGACCTCAATTATTGCATGTGTGGGAACCCTGCTTTCCCCAAGAACACATCTGTCATCTTTGCCATAGAGTGCTGCTGCTTTCCAGACCTTAGGTCACATCTGTATGTTTGTGACAAGGCCAGCCACTGCAGTGATCCGTGGCCTAGGTCATCCGTGTCACACACACTTATTACGGTTTCTATTGGATTGTGTGAGTGAGGGTATTATATTTCAGACCTGTTCAAATGCAGCAAAGTCTGTCAATGATGGCTATTCATTATAGGTGTACAACAACCTTTGTGGATATGCATGCAGACCCCTTATTGCTTATGTGATCCACCGAGAAATTTCAAAATACCTTTGGAAATGTGATTATCAAAGGAGAGATGACGTAACACTAGGTTGCATGTACACATCGGTACCTGTTCATCATGTTGGTGGCTACTACCTATGTGGTACTGTGGGGATACTATGCTCTGTAAAGGTGGATGACTATGCTTTGGTTGGCCTATAGCTTTACAGCATGGGTTTGGCAACAGGTATCTGTCTGTATGGTACCCTTGTGGAGGATGTGTGTGTCATCTGGAGAATGCATTCTAGGCCACAGTATGCATTACCAGACATGGACGGACATATCCCTACTGTGACTGCTTGTACCTAAGAGAGCTATATGCCAAACAGGAGTGGTCTCAGGATCGGGTGAAGGTGAATACCACTGGTTAGTGGCATAGTATAGCACCTGAAGGATCCATATGTTACTGTTTGTCCTACATCTGTGTGTCAGTTATCAAGACATCATCTAATGATTGGTTATGGTCAGGCTGTTGAAGTTATGTATACTGCCAGAATGCAAAACAATGACAGATAGTAACAGTATCACCCACAGCACAGTGTCAAACCATGTCATACACACATGTGTTGTCAAGTTCCGAAATGCATGTAGTACAATGCATACTGGCCAACAATAGAAACTATTGAGTGTTACTGTGTAATACAGGGCATGTCACCCTGCCCATGTGTCCACTATGCACATACATGCAGACAGTGCACCTCCACCATGTTCACAAATGTACACCTGCAAATCTGTGCTACACACATCCCACACGTACTGTCCACTCTCTAACACATGCTGCCAATACTACACACGTCAGCCAAGTGGCACGTGGGCAGGCACTACACTATTGGAACTAACCCTGGTGTAAACAATACTACATTGACAATCATAGCTTTAATGCATTATGCCTGCTCAGCTACACATTCAAGCATATCATTACACTCTACTGCTGACAACATGCTAACATTGCTATACTGCTATAAAGTCACCCTTTGCATCAGCACCATGGTAGCCTGTTCCTGCATCAATGTTACAGATGGCAGGAGGTGGCACAGGTTTCAACATATGCACAGGGTGTATTATTGGTTTGCCAGAGGCCTACAGTGAGCCATACAATTGACATGTATGTGTGTGTGTGTGTGTGTGAGGGCCAAGAGTACTGGTATGGGTCAATGTTGATGCAATGTGTGTGGGTATGTGTTAGCCCTAGGTCTCTGTTTTATGTGTGTGTGTGTGTCTGCATGCACACAGTTCCACCATGTGGCTGCCATATACGGGTATTTGTGGGACAGCCACAGATTGTACCTGCCAGGCTTTACAGATCACCGTCTCTGGCCACTGATATGGTACCTCTGCCTGGCAGGGGTGCTCCTGACAGTATCAGGTACTAAGCCAGACTGGGTACTATCCCCAGAGGTAGATGGATGTACACTGGACCCAGGTCCCTGCTGGGACTGTCCAGAGCCACATCCATGTGGTCTTCTAGGACAGTCTATAGACAGCCCACCCCCAACATTGCTGGGGCTGGTACTGGCACTACAGGAGTGGCTGTGACTTGAGGGACATCCATGGTGACTGCCAGCTGCTGATGTTGCTAGCATACGTCCACGTCGACGACTCAACCATCCTGCACTTCCTGACACATGGACATGACATTGCGGAGGACATCTAATGTCTCACCCCAACATCTATCAGTGACCTCAGTGTAATTACGTATGGCACCTGCTAGGTCACGGATACTGTCAATTACAGCGGTGTTATGTGCCCTCTGTACCCTTAGTCCCTGTCTGGTATACCGTTCCATACATGTCTGTGCCTCCATGGCAGCCTGCAACATGCGTGAGGTTGTAAGACCTGTGGCACGTCTGCCAGAGACATCATGAGCAGCAGTGTTCCAACGAGAACCCCTGGACATCTGGCAATTTGGTACCCTTTCAGACATCTGGGTATGGCTGCTGTATCGGGATGCATGTGCCATAGATACCACACTGTCCTGGCCAGTGCCGACTGTACGCTGTCCCTCAGCTAAGGGTATTGGTGATGGATGTATTGGCAGTATGACTGTGTGTATGGATAGGGTGGACACTTGTGTACTGTTGATTGGTGGCCCAACGACAGACCCTAGCAAACATGCCTGTGCCTCAACACACCTATCATCATTATCACTATTTTGCTCAGTGACATCAGTTTCCCTGCTGCAGTGAACCAGCCAAACTCATCACCTGTGAGAGAAAGGCAGGAAACATACTTTACAGCCTGTACATGATGTCGGCACACATGCACACATGAACACATGAACACATGCACACATGAACACATGCACATATGAACACATGCACTCATGCACACATGAACACATGCACACATGCACACATGAATACATGAACACATGAACACATGCACACATGCACACATGAACACATGGACACATGCACACATGCACACAAATACACTCCTCACTAAAGCAGACACACACACACACACACACACACACACACACACACACACACACACACACACACATACACACCACCAGCAATCCAGAACATACTCAATTGCGGGTGATGGTGGGGTACAGTATCACAAGCCAAACAGTTATATCACAAGTGTCAGCATGCAGGACGTTTGTTGCTCAACAGAATGCAGTGCGAGTGTAGACAGCCCTTACTAATAACAGTATACATGGCTTTGATGCACGTGTGTTGTTCTTCAGTGATTGGCCTCACCCTGAAACGCAATGTGTACATGGACACAACATTGCTGTGCAAATATTAAAAGCTCTGCAATGTCCTGTGCACCATCCCTCACAGGTATACATACCGTGGCTGGATGTGTATCTGAGTGTCACATAGATATCCATTTCTGTATATTTAGCAGATAGTTGTGGACACAGGTTTAGCACATGCAGGCTATGTATACACACAGGATGAGTGGTGCATGTATACCTGATGGAATACCATTGCTCAACATAGCCATTGTACAGTGGTTATGGTGAGTGTAGGACATATTGTGGACATGCCAGTGCCAGCCATGAAATGGCATGCTACAACACAACTGCAACATTAAACATCGCACATACCCAATGTGTGTCATGTGACTTATACACTCAATAGCATTACAAGACATATATGTTTCACTTTGTACAAATGGTGATTGCTATGCATATTTTGTATAGGTGCATATGTTTGCACACACACAACATTGAGGTGCATAGCAATTAATGCTATGTGTAGTACTGTGGTCACTGTAACTGGATGGGGTGTAGTACCATGAGCCATCATCATGCAGCATCATGTAGTCACTCAAGGTTTCTAATGTGTGCCTGACCAGCACATAGCATGCTGTACCTGAACTGCAGTACCATGGCTACATTTTCCATTTCACAGTCAGTTGTTACATGGGTTTGTAAGGTGCCCAATAGGGGGCATTGCCTAACATGAATGTGTTATGTGTTTAAGAGTGTTGCACAGCCACATTAGAGGCCTCTACCCCTCAGGTATATTATGTGTGCTGTATGGATGACATTTGGGATACTGGAGTGTGACCTTACAGCGGGTGTCTAAATACGCCATGTGTAGCATGTTAACGTGTATTGCATATGACAAAGTTGTGTATGTTGTGTGCATGTGTATCGACTCTGCCTATCCAATGTCCACTACAGTGTTGCCACAATTATGTGGGATGCTCTGTGTATTGCATGTGTTTGAGGCAGTTAATCACATTACTGAGATGTGCATAGTCTCACAGCAAACATGCACAGCATACATTATGCGTAGGTGTGTTATGTGTACATGGCCTACACCTCACCTATGACATGAACATTTAATTAGCAATATTAAATGTAGAACACACTCACCAGCATGGGTCTGCTGCCTTGCTGTCACACCAGAGGGACCTACAAGGATATGAGACAGTTTGTCAGTGGCAACAACTGTGGCATTGTTACCATGGGTTTGCAATCTTACAGTAGTACAACGGTTGACAGTCACAGGCCTACAGATTATATTTCTAATTATCAGTATTGCACAACACTAGGCACCACATCTTCTAACTACACAGTACACATCTCACATAAGCATGATCTACCAGTTGAGGTAACAGTAGTCTACAGCTATGCCATGTTACCTGCATGCTCCGTGCCCAATTGCTGGGTGGCTCCGGCCTCCATGATGATACATGTTAGTTGTTGTTGTTGGCCAGGAGCCACCTGGCTCAGGAGCAGCTCCTCCACTCTGGTGAGGGGGGAATGGATGGCTACCCCACCACCTGTGGCAAGCTGTTGTCTACAGATATCAGACGCACGCTGCTGGACATGTCTAATTAAATTACTGCAGTGATGGCGTATCTGCTCATATGTCTGGTTATGCATGCCTATGTCATTTACCCTATGGACAAGATCTTGCCACAGTGCAGTCCGCTCATGCTGGTCCTGGCTGATTCTTGAGAACAGCAGGGCATAGTGCTGAACCAAGGTGGCTGTAATCAGTTCCTCTTCTGCTGTGCTATATGTGGATTATGACAGTGGGCCATGACCCTGAATAACAATGAGACAATATGTGTGAGCAAGTCATGTGGCACACTTAACATTCTAAAGTACAGATATCAATTAACTGCCATATATAGCAAACTATTGCCTTTTAGAGGATACACTCTTTCAATACCACATATCAGTGCTCAACCCACAACTGCCTGACAGTGCCTGGCACACTCTATATATCAAACCATGTTTTTCACAGCAACAAATAGAAACCAGTATGTAAGACTATACAGCAGTACATGGCACACTGTATGTTACACAATGCACCACCCAGCCACAGGAGGTATATATCAAGCTAATGCATAAAGAAATATGTAATCCATTGCATTGATTGTAAAGTCCAGTTACAGTATTACCAGTATACTACACTAGTCTTTGATGGCAAACCCCTGCCTAACATATGTGCACATGCATTACTATAGGTGGCATACTGCTGTACTAGACTATACATGTTGCTAGATACGCACTTATATCCTGTAACACACATATGACCGAGGTCATGGTACAGGCATACCCACACACACATCAGACATACATACCAGACACAAAGGTATGGCAACCCAGATTACCTTTGCCTGTGTGCCATACAGTACTGTGTGTCAGTAGTTACAAAGCCTTATACCTGAGGTATGTAATCTGTGAGGATTACAGGGAACACACAAAACAGTGTTTCCAAAAAATGTGGACATACACCATACTGTGCTATTTAGGCATACAGCTTCAGGTAGTACTACAGTTCATACAGGAGTTGGATTCACCAGCAGTAACACTCTATAAGCATACATGTACTGCTTTAGCCTACAATGGGACACCCCAGTCAACACCAAGGGACTATGCCGGACCGTATGGCATACTGCTTTTTCTGCCTAGCAATAGCATACACATATTTTGCTGGGATTACAGCTAGGACACAAAATACGATGACAGAAACCGCTTCCCACTAAGCTGTCACACATATACAGAACTCTGAAACATTCACCAACACATTCATCATCACACTCAGTCAACCTCACATAGCAATTATTGCAACAAGTACATGTGGGTGTGTATCGGTTCATAGGTAGGTAATAGGCTATTGGCCCTAGGGCTTATAGAAGTATAGCCATATGCTACCCTAGACTTTGACACACAGGTAATTTATTTTCAAATGGCCCTGTCAAGCAGAGCCACAGAGGTGATTCCCGGGGTGTATTTCCTATCTCCCATACAATCATCAGGATTATTTATGATGACTGCTAATTATGAAATTTGTTTGCTATTGATAGGTGGTTTGTTCCAGAGTATGGGATGTCTCTGAGATAGGAATCTATCCCTCCAGCATGTGCTGTTTATTGAGGTCACAAGGTTAGGTCCCTAGAGCATGTAGCTCATAGGGATTGTGATCTTTTTACATGGAGCATGTCCAACAGCTCTGGGTTTAGCATAGCTTTGTATGTTAGGCAGAGGTCACCTCTGGGTAGGTGGTATGCAACACAGTCTAGCTGTGGATTTGTGAGATGGTCTGCATAGGGCATCTATGAAAGAAAGGAGCCACTTTTGAGAATTTAAGTATTTTTCCTCTGTTTATTTGATAAGTTTTTCTGCATAGTTGCCTAGTTTGAGCATTCTCTGGCTTGTTAAACTTGATTTCTGCATTAGTAGCTGTATTTAGAGCACAACCAAAAGCTGTTTACTGAATTTCCTGTTTGCACTTAATTTTAAAATCGTTTTTTTCTCAAAACTTGCATATTTTCTGTCTTTGGCCTAGCAATCTTGTGTGGGGTCATTTACTACACTGTTATAACTTGATATTACTTGTGAACCTCTGCTATCTCTGAAAAAAACAAAAACAAAAAAAATCTTGCTTTTTTCCCACTTTTCTGAGATTTAAAAAAGTTCAGTTGCAGGCTTGCTGTTCCTGAACTATTTTGTAAGTTTCTGTGAGGCCATTTTTGCTTGGGCTAAAGGAAAGTCTCTCTGTTGATCAGTGGCAGTGAAAAACATTGAACTGCTTCCCTGCCCCCCGTGAGAGTGGTTACTGACTTGTACTGTAGTTTTATTGGCCAACAGGGGTCACTTCCAAAACTCCTTCAACTTCCTCTCTTAAAACCTAGTCGCCTCGTGGTTTTGGCATCTTTTCAGGCTTGTTGGCTGTTGGTGAAGCACCCACCAAGAGGAAAAAATGCTGAGAGAAGAAAGGAGCCACTTTTGAGATTTTAAGTATTTTTCCTATGTTTATTTGATAAGTGTTTCTGCATAGTTGCCTAGTTTGAGCATTTTCTGGCTTGTTAAACTTGATTTCTGCATTAGTAGCTGTATTTAGAGCACAACCAAAAGCTGTATACTGAATTTCCTGTTTGCACTTAATTTTAAAATCGTTTTTTTCTCAAAACTTGCATATTTTCTGTCTTTGGCCTAGCAATCTTGTGTGGGGTCATTTACTGCACTGTTATAACTTGATATTACTTGTGAACCTCTGCTATCTCTGAAAAAACAAAAAAAAAAAAAATCTTGCTTTCTCCCCACTTTTCTGAGATTTAAAAAAGTTCAGTTACAGGCTTGCTGTTCCTGAACTGTTTTGTAAGTTTCTGTGAGGCCAATTTTGCTTGGGCTAAAGGAAAGTCTCTCTGTTGATCAGTGGCAGTGAAAAACATTGAGCTGCTTCCCTGCCCCCCGTGGGAGTAGTTACTGACTTGTACTGTAGTTTTATTGGCCAACAGGGGTCACTTCCAAAACCCCTTCATCTTCCTCTCTTAAAACCTAGTTGCCTCGTGATGTTGGCGTCTTTTCAGGCTTGTTGGCTGTTGGTGAAGCACCCACCAAGAGGAGAAAATGCTGAGAGAAGAAAGGAGCCACTTTTGAGATTTTAAGTATTTTTCCTCTGTTTATTTGATAAGTTTTTCTGCAGTTGCTTAGTTTGAGCATTTTCTGGCTTGTTAAACTTGATTTCTGCATTAGTAGCTGTATTTAGAGCACAGCCAAAAGCTGTTTACTGAATTTCCTGTTTGCACTTAATTTTAAAATCGTTTTTTTCTCAAAACTTGCATATTTTCTGTCTTTGGCCTAGCAATCTTGTGTGGGTCATTTACTGCACTGTTATAACTTGATATTACTTGTGAACCTCTGCTATCTCTGAAAAAACAAAAACAAAAAAAAAATCTTGCTTTTTTCCCACTTTTCTGAGATTTAAAAAAGTTCAGTTACAGGCTTGCTGTTCCTGAACTGTTTTGTAAGTTTCTGTGAGGCCATTTTTGCTTGGGCTAAAGGAAAGTCTCTCTGTTGATCAGTGGCAGTGAAAAACATTGAGCTGCTTCCCTGCCCCCCGTGGGAGTGAGTGGTTACTGACTTGAAACTGTAGTTTTATTGGCCAATAGGGGTCATTTCCAAAACTCCTTCATCTTCCTCTCTTAAAACCTAGTTGCCTCATGGTTTTGGCATCTTTTCAGGCTTGTTGGCTGTTGGTGAAGCACCCACCAAGAGGAGAAAACGCTGAGAGAAGAAAGGAGCCACTTTTGAGATTTTAAGTATTTTCCTCTGTTTATTTGATAAGTTTTTCTGCATAGTTGCCTAGTTTGAGCATTTTCTGGCTTGTTAAACTTGATTTCTGCATTAGTAGCTGTATTTAGAGCACAACCAAAAGCTGTTTACTGAATTTCCTGTTTGCACTTAATTTTAAAATAGTTTTTTTCTCAAAACTTGCATATTTTCTGTCTTTGGCCTAGCAATCTTGTGTGGGGTCATTTACTGCACTGTTATAACTTGATATTACTTGTGAACCTCTGCTATCTCTGAAAAAACAAAAACAAAAAAAAAATCTTGCCTTTTTTCCCACTTTTCTGAGACTTAAAAAAGTTCAGTTACAGGCTTGCTGTTCCTTAACTGTTTTGTAAGTTTCTGTGAGGCCATTTTTGCTTGGGCTAAAGGAAAGTCTCTCTGTTGATCAGTGGCAGTGAAAAACATTGAGCTGCTTCCCTGCCCCCCATGGGAGTGGTTACTGACTTGAAACTGTAGTTTTATTGGCCGTTTTGGGTCAATTCCTGGCTCCTTCCAGCCCCTGCTATCAAGCATGCTTTAGTGTGCTTTAATGCGATTTAGCACGGAGTTGCCACTAGAGCAGCATCGCGCAGTGCCGGTTTAACAAGGTTAAACTTTTTCTGGCTCCATAAAGTCTGTTCTTCACTTTTTCCCTTAGAACTGCTCTACTAGTAATCTAAACAGTATATCCCTTAACTAAAAAGCGCAGCACTTGTTCCTAAAAGCTTTTTTTTTTCTTTCTCAAAAAAAAAAAAAAAAAGCTCAGCACTTGTCTTAAAAGCATCTTCTTTTCAGGTTTAGCACTTCTGTATTATACAAAGTCCCTCACTAGCAACTCCCCCTCCAGGAGTACCCACTTCCTTACTAAGTCCTCTCTTATTCAGTTACACCCCTAACTTCTTAATTTCTCTAGCATGTCGAAGGGCCAGATGCTGGCATCCTCTCCTGTCCAGTTGGTGAATTTGGGAATATTGAGGCAATGTTACAATTGCCTCATGTACACAGACAACTCTCTCCTCCTCCCACATAACATAAATACTTGCGAGAGATGCAGCTATTTAACCAAACTGGAGGCTGAGCTCTCTCAACTCAGGACTGGCAAGACCAGGCAGGAGGACAAGGCAACTACACACACCACAAAACCAGTCTCACATAAAGCTATCACAACAATGAATCAAACACATAAACACACAAAGTCATACTTGGAGGCTCTGAGCAAAAATTTATCTAAACAGCAGAGGCCTCCAAAGCAGACACCCAAGCAGCTGCCACCTCAGGACACACCACAGGCAACACATAAACCACAAAATCAGTGTACAAAGTAGTCACAGCCCTTAAGGCCAAATAGAACACCAAACATACTTGTCATAGGTGACTCCATAGTCAGACACACTGACGTCCCACTCACCAGACTGAACAAGGAGAGGATCACAGTAAGCTGCCTATCGGGCGCTAGAATCCGCCACATAACACAAGCACTCGGGTCACTCCGCAGCAAGTACAAATATTACACAGTCATTGTCCATGCTGGTGTGAATGACCTGAGACGTACCTCCCTGGACTACATGAAAAGAGACATAGAGGAGCTCTCTGATTATGTAGCCCAGACAGGTATGACCCTGACCCTGAGCAGTATCCTTCCTTCACCAAGAATGATGCCACAACATAGAGACAAGATGATCAGCTTTAACAATTGGCTTAATTTCTGGTGTCATTCAAAGGGGATCCAGTGTCAGTCTGCCTGGGATGACATGCTTGACAAGCCACGCTGCTTCGCAAGGGACGGCTTGCACCTGTCACCCCTGGGATTTCGGATATTGGCTAAGGCTCTTGCCACCCCCATAGTGCCTTTTTTAGGCAAGGCTCAAATTCTAAACCTACCACCCTAGAAAACAAAAATGGGAAGAAACTAAGGGTAATGCTGCTCAATGCCAGAAGTCTAAATGTCAAAATTCATGCACTTGAGGCCCTTCTCAGTATGGAGAACATCGATGTCTGTGCTGTGACTGAAACCTGGTTCAAGGCTCCTGAGAGCACCCCAGCACTATCAGGTTTTACCTCATATCATGCGTTCTGGCCCCAAAACCCGGACCACACCACAAAAGGAGGGGGTGTATCCATATTCATCAAGGATACCTACACCTCCAGGTTGGTGGCAACGCACGAAGCATCGGAAACCATCCAGGTGCAATTAACCATAGGCAAAACTGCTCTACAATTTGTAGCATGCTACAGGCCACCCTCTCAAACTCAGGAACCCCACACAGCCTTCCTAAAGACACTGGAGGGTATAAATGTATCTCCAAACACCATTATATTGGGTGACTTCAACTACCCTAATATAGACTGGAAACATTATTCAAGCCCCAACTTTCTAGCCCAAAGGTTCCTGGAGTTTATAAATTCAAATGCCATGGAACAACTAGTCACCATTCCCACAAGAGGAGAAAATATACTAGATCTCATCATCACAAACATGGGGACAAAATGTTCCACACCGAA
This sequence comes from Protopterus annectens, assembly GCF_019279795.1. NCBI lineage: Eukaryota > Metazoa > Chordata > Ceratodontiformes > Protopteridae > Protopterus > Protopterus annectens. Next base: position 1,886,645,136 of record NC_056743.1, read on the forward strand.
AGTATATCCCTCATTGGTGAGATCAGATCACAAACTAATCTCACTGGAAATCCACATCCCGCCCCCACCCCAAACAAAAAAGACCACAGTGAAGAACTTCTCTAAAGCAAACTTCACACTACTCAAGACTGGTGTGGTATCCTTCAAGGCCCCTGAGCCAGTGGAAACCACAACCCAAGCTGCAGAAGCCCTTACAAATGCCTTCTATGAACACCTCCAGGACTGCATGGATCAGGCAATCCCTAATAAAACCAAGACTCTTTTCACCAAGGGCAAACGTCCAGTCTGGTGGACCCCAGCCATAAACAAACTTTACAATAAGAGGAGAAAGCTGTTACATGATCGAGCAAAATCCATAAAAGAGAAGACACCCTTGATCATTATTAGTAAAAAAATATGAGCACTCATAAAATCATCCAAGGCCAACTTTGAGAGAAAAATTGCCATAGATTCAAAAGACAATCATAAGGCCTTCTTCAGCTATGTTAGAAACCTGGGTGGAAACTCCCAGATATGCTCAGAATTAGTCCAAAATGATACAAAAATCACTGAACCCACAGACATTGCCAACATACTGGCAGACAGGTTTAGTGCACACTTCACCCCCCTCTTCTCCCCGAAAGGAGAGATAACTATCCCAGCGGAGTGTAGCCTCCCAGACATCTCAAATGCGCAGGTGAAAGCTACTCTCTCTAAAGCTAAAAACACAGCATCAATGGGACCGGATGGTGTCCCCAGCTGTGTGCTACACGAACTCAACAAGGAACTAAACCCGCACATAAGGCAGCTGTTTAATCTTAGCCTTACCACAGGATATGTGCCCAAGGAGTGGCGTACGGCAACTGTGGTCCCACTCCACAAAGGCGGTGCCTCTACGGACCCTGGTAATTACCGCCCCATAAGCTTAACAAGCCTGGTCTGCAAAGCTATGGAGAGGATCTTAATGGAACTCATAAAAAAAGACATAGGGGACTTGCAGACATTGGACCCGACCCAGTTTGGCTTTGTCAAGGGCAGATCATGCCTTTTGAACTTGGTTGACTTCTTCGAAACAGTCACCAAGGCCATTGATGAGGGAAAGGCAGTCCATACAGCCTACTTTGACCTTGCAAAAGCTTTCGACACAATACCCCACTCGGGTATTATAGAGAAACTTACCAGCTTAAATGTAAACCCATATGTCACAAGATGGTTGCAAACTGGCTAAAGGACAGAACCCACAGGGTTAGAGTTGCTGGCGCCATGTCAGACTCCAAGCCGGTCACAAGTGGTGTCCCACAGGGCTCAGTCCTTGGCCCCCTGTTGTTGGTCATCTACTTCTCAGAAGTACAGGCAAACATAGGAGGACTATGGCTGACAAAGTTTGCAGATGACTGCAAACTGGGCGCCATAGTGGAAACTACATTGGACAGAGATATCCTTCAGAGGGGTCTCACGGAAACTGATAGCTGGTGCCAGAGCCATGGTCTGAAGTTAAATGCCAAAAAATGTATAGTCATACCCTTCGGGAAAAACAATGTAACCCCAAGCTACCATATAGGTGGCAATCCACTAAGCACAGAAGAGGTTATCAGGGACCTGGAGACCCAGGTTGACAGTGGCCTTTCTTTTGACACTCACATTGCTAAAGTGGTTAGAAAGACCTTCTACATTGCCCACCTGATCATGAAGGGATTCACATCCAGATCAAGTGAGGTCATTGTTCCACTGTACTCTTCACTTATCAGACCAATGATCGAGTACAATGCCCCATTCGGGATGTATCTCACCCAACACCTGCAGCAATTGGAGAGACCCCAAACGTTCCTCACCAAAAGGATAAAGGGACTCCAAAATCTGTCATATGCTGCCAGACTGAAGAAACTCCAGCTCTATTCAGTCGCATACCGCCTGCTCAGAGGTGACCTGTGCCTGACATACAAGGCCATGTCCAACCTGGAATTAATGGACATGCTCCACCTCAAAAAATCCAAATCTACCAGATCCACTAGAGCAAGTGACTTAAACCTTAGCACGGATATAAATAGGACATGCTGTAGGGATAGATTTGTCACCCAGAGACTCCCTATGCTGTGGAATAAAATCCCGGTCCATGTGAGGCAGAGCACCTCGCTGGCTCTGTTCAAGAGAAATCTTGACCGGTGAATGGGAGATCGTAGGTTCACCCCGGGAATCATCTCTGTGTCACTGCTGGACAGAGGCACAACAAACTAATGGGCACAGTATTTTTTAACATAAGGGGTGGCGTAAGCCACAAAACTTTGGGCTAGGCTTATAAATGCCTTAGGGCAGATAGCCTAGTATAAACCTATGAACCTATGAACCTATCTGTTTGAGGCCGGCATTACTCTTAGTGAGGTATGTCTGTTGCCTTTCCAGTTGCTGTAGATGTCTTGTGAGGTACATACCACATGGGGCATTGTACTCTATAATGGTTTTTATGTGTGATGAATAGAGGGGAACACTGACCTATATTTCCCTGGATGACACATCTTTTGTGATGACGTTTGCCACGTAGATAGATTACATGACTAGTATGGCACTGTGATTATCAAAGGTGAGACTACGGTCCACCTGTGTCCCATGGTCTCTTATCACACCTTCAGTGTTAAGTAGACTACCACCTATGTGGTAGTTATTGGGTACAGAGTTTTTGCAAAAAGGGATGCCAATGCAGTGTCAACATTGAGCTTGAGTCCATGGCTTTGTCACTAGGCATCTGTTGCAGTAAATATGACCCTGTCTCTCTCTCTTTCTACATATATATATATATATATATATATATATATATATATACACACACACACACACACACACACACACACACACACACACACACACACACACACACACACACATATAAACATCCATTGGTGTACATATAGATATACATAAAGGCACATATACAGTCCACCTTTCATGGTGGGAATGTCAATTATGCAAAGGTTGTGAGGTATACAGTTGTAGCTTTAGCAGGCCTCACTGGCTGCAACACTGCAAACCTGACAAATCATACCCACAGTGTTTAACCAACACAAATCATATACCAGCACTGTATGCTGTCTTGTTTGCCACACACTACAACCTACATATAAATATGCACATAACAACCTTCACCAACATTTATATGTCCACCCTTCACAAACAGTTGCAGTATGTCCCTTGCTCTATGCACATGTACATAGGTTCATACTAGGCTATCTGCCCGAGGGCATTTACAAGCCTAGCCCATAGTTTTGTGGCTTACGCCACCCCTTTAGTATGGGGAACTATACCCATTATTTTGCTGTGCCTCTGTCGAGCAGTGATACTGAGGTAATCCCTGGGGTATATCTGCGATCTCCCATCCATTGGTCAAGATTTCTCTTGAACAAGGCCAGCGAGGTGCTCTGCCTCACATATACCGGGATTTTATTCTACAGCATAGGGAGTCTTTGGGTGATGAATCTATCCCTCCAGCATGTCCTATTAATAGCCGTGTCGAGGTTTAAGTCTCCCGCCCTTGTGGCTCTGACGGATCTAGATTTTTTGAGGCGAAGCATATTCATCAAATCTGGGTTTGACATGGCCTTGTATGTTAGGCAAAGGTCACCTCTGAGTAAGCGGTAAGCGACTGAATAGAGCTGGAGTTCTTTCAGTCGGGCAGCATAGGACAGATGTTTAAGACCCTTTATCCTTTTGGTGAGGAACTTTTGTGGCCTCTCCAGCTGCTGCAAGTGTCGGGTCAGATACATTCCAAATGGGGCATTGTACTCAATCATTGGTCTGATGAGTGATGAGTATAGGGAGACTATGACCTCCCTTGATCTAGATGAGAATCCCTTCATGATAAGGTGGGCAATGTAGAAGGTCTTCCTAACTACTTTAGCTACATGGGTGTCGAATGACAGACTACTATCAACCTGGGTCCCCAGGTCCCTGATAACTTCTTCTGTGCTCAGTGGATTGCCACCTATTTGGTAGCTAGGGGTAACCTTGTTTTTCCCGAAGGGTATGACTATGCATTTTTTGGCATTTAACTTTAGGCCATGGCTCTGGCACCAGTTATCCGTTTCTGTGAGACCCTTCTGAAGGATATCTGTGTCAGATGTGTTTTCTACTATGGCGCCCATAGTAGATGTTAATATATCTGACACAGACAGATCTCACCATATGTGTGTGACATACACACACAAGGTCCACACTGTTGTAAGCTCGTGTACCTCACGGCTGACCTGTTGGGCTTTGCTGCAACATGAACAGGTGTCACATGTGAGCACACAGTAATATTAGAGGGTGTATATATAGCTGCAAATGCTAGATTAGCATACTAGCCTGGTACAGCTGTTGCCAATGCTAAGCTACACGTTAATATGACTATCATGCATTTGTTACTCTGTCACATCCATGTTTTTATAACTGAATGTGCTACACCCCCAAACAGACATTGTACACAGTACTGTACAGAACACAGATAACATGGATCAGATGTTTGACATTTAATGCTGAACTACATATGTCACAGTCATATCCCACTGCACACAGCTACACACTGATTTCTCCATGGCAGTAGTTATGCAGGGCATATGTGCATGGATACGTACTGCTGCCACATATGGATGATTCAAACTTTGTAGAGTACTCTTCAAAAACATCTACTACATGCCAGTAAATACATATCTGTTACATACCTTTCCTTTGTATGTGTTTGAATTTGTCAGTTCCGTGTGTTTGCTAAATTTTTTTTATATCTTATGTTTTTTTTCAATATAATTTTTTTCAATATATATATTTTTTATTTTATTTTTTTTTCTGTTGCTGTTGTTGTTGTGGATGTCTCTGCCTGTCTGTCTGTCTGTGTGTGTCTCTCTCTCTCTCTCGCTCTCTCTCTCTCTCCGTACCTGCAATGAAATGATTGCATATGTGGACAGGTATCTGCGCATGTGCACGTGATGGCCTCTGCACTAATTGGTGGCCACCATTTGGTAATTGCATGCAGCCTGCTGTGTGGCACTTGCAGTACTCACTGTCATAGCAACCCAATGCTATAAATTGCTAAGTCAGGTAGGCATAGCCCTTTCAGCTTTCCAAAGTGCGGACCATGCTTGCTTGCTGTGGACACCATTGTGTAAGTCAGAAAGTTGGTATACTTCTTATATCTGATGCTACGGGTGCAGCCAGTGATTTGAATGTTGTACTCAGACCTGAATGTTGCTACTTCCAGTACACAGTTGTCAGTTTAGAATTGTACTCACCCTTACAAATGCTAACACAAAATACATGGGAGTATGTAGTTTCTTTTCTACTTATACAATTAGCTGCCATAGATACATAGTTATTGAGATGTTTTCATTTGGCACATGAACTGTTTGTGAACTGCTATACTGTGAGTATTAATGTACTCACTTCTGCACAGTCTGTGCTTTTTTATTTTTGACATTAGCACAGGATGCTCATGAAAACTGGACAATTCCAGTACTGAGTATGCCTACCTACATCCTTGCTGGACCTTGACCACACAGGTATTTTGCACATTTGGGTGGGAATTGTCCTGCTATGATACTGTGTGGGGGTTGTAAAGTGCTGCTGTAACATTATTTACTGCTAGAATGGCTGGTTCTGTTATCACAGTCATGTAATGCAATTCCACAACAACTGCTGGTAAAGTTCCACAATACCGGTTTTGTGTTATGGCATTCCTATCTTTCCTTTACATTCACTCATTCTGATGCATGATATATATATATATATATATATATATATATATATATATATATATATATATATATATATATATATATATATTTCAGCAACAAGCTGTTGTATATCTACTGTGGCTTAGTGGTACTTCATGCAGTCTAGTGTGTCCAAGGTACGGAGTTCGGGGCTGACAGAGATGTTTTATTTTGCTGCTAAACAGAACAAGGGCTCATATGCAGGGTGATTAAGGCACTTTTAAGCAGTTGTAAGTGGGTTTTTGTGGGTTTGCACGATGCTTAGCGATGCTTAGCTAAGCGCACACAAGCGCACACTTGTGCAAACCTGCTAACTACTGCTTAAAAGTGTTTACTCCCACTAACCTCCGCATCCATTTCTTTGAAAGAAAAGAAAATGGGGTTATAGGAAAGTGGTGAAAAAGGGGCACAAAGAGGGAAAGACACTAGGGAAAACAGCTAGAGATGTGCAGGATGGGTGTAGGGAAGGTCCATAGCTGCCCATTTCTTTAACAGCAACAGCTGTGCATATACTAGAAATTTGGAGGGAAATTTGAAACCTTCCACCCCTGAGAGATGGGTGAAGACAACAAAGTATGTTGTACTGCCAATTAAATTTCAGTTTATGTGTCAAGCGGACATGTGTGCAAAATGGGCAGGTATGTATAGGGTGTAATTTGTTTGTGGTAGGGGAAGTAGGTATATTTGGGGAGGTAGGCTGGGGAGGTAAATAGACAAGACAAACAAGATGCATACAGGCGTGGAATATGACACATGGGGTGGGTGAACACCATTGACAGGGAAGGATGTTTGGAAATTGCAAGCCCATGAGCTCACAGATGGCAACAGTGGAACTGAGATCCCCACCCATGGGCAGTCACCACTGCACCTTCACAGCCCAGAGGGTGGCTGTGCTGGGGGCTGCATAGGAGGGGCAGGCTCACCCATGAGTTGTGCCACTCTTGCCTCGAGCTGGTGTAGAGGATCAGTGACTGAATGCTTGATTTCCCTACGCACCACAGCCCGGACCATTCGGATGGTGATGGGTGGCCCTCCTCTGGCCATGCTTGCACAGGGTGGATGAGCCCCATCCCCTGCAGCACTTCCACCTGAAGGTGGCACAGGGACAATGGAGGAGGAGGTCCTGGGCTGGGCACCGGACCTGCTGGTGCCAGGTGCCATCGCCAGCTGAGGAGGGACAGATGGGTCCGCTGGGACCGACCTTCCCATACGTTCTATGTTTAGGAGGATTTAATGACAATATGAGTTAGTAATAGCCAACAGCATTCCAAATTAGTTGTAACAGCATGCAGTAGTATTCCCATTAACCCAACACACCAGAGTTCCAACAGTTGAACAGCAAGCATAACACATGCATATATAGAACAACAGTGGACATTCCAACGGCATGCAGGATTGATTGGTGGCAACAGGCCACCAAGATTGTGGTATGTGAACAGGGCACATGCATCAAAGTAAATGCAGATATTTATACACCAATAGGACATATGTCCCAACAAATGTTTTAAGATAAGACATACGCATTGAGGTGTGGAATTGCATTGTTTATGCACATACAGTAGGGTGTAAAAAGATACCTCCATTAACATATATACTTATAAGTTTACACTACATTCCTATTGACTGCAGTTATATATCCCCTACATGTATTATTACACTAGGCAATGTCCGTTAAATTGTGAAATGGGTTTTGCTAGTTCATTATATACCTGACCTGTATCTGACATACAAACTGTCCTGGATGCAGATGTTACTGCTATGTATTTATATATTTCATTTATATTTATATATCTACATATCTGGATGTGTTCAGGTGACATTATCAGGTATATTTTAACAGCCCTCTACATTTCTCGCAGCACACTGACATTTCTAGGGAACACAGTAACAAGCTACTCATGTGCCAGATTTACCTGTACATGCCGGTCATGAACTGACAGTTGAGGACTGTAACTATATATGCTTAACAGCTACTGGCACTCCCTTCATCCACTTTATATAGGCCTACCCTAAATGTAGGTTGACTACACATAATACAACAGCACTATTTCTGTCATGTAAGGGTACAACAACATATCGAAGAAAGTGACACGGACACACTCCACAAATTATACCTTTATTATTTACATTACACACTTTTCTAGTGGCTGTCTCATTTATTTGATATATCAGTGCACGCAGAAGACTTTTATTCAAGACGTATTATACCTTTATTAATGGGTTACAAAACTTTTTCATGCTGTCTCACTTATTTTATATTACAGTACATGCAGAGAAATTATTCAAGACTTAGTATACCTTTATTAATGTCTTTCAACAATCTTTTTCAGGCTCTCTCACTTATTTTATATAACAATAAATGCAGAGAAGTTATTCAAGACTTATTATACCTTTATTAATGGGTTACAATACTCTTTTTCAGTCTCTCTTACTTATTTTATATAACAATACATGCAGAATAATTACTAACCTGCCTGGTGGCGCAACCTTAGCAGCCTATTTGCATAGGCTTGCTGATTCGCAGCACGGACACCTGCAGCTGTGAAGTAAATGAAGGGATATTGAGACATACCTATCCATAATATAGACTACAATAGCAATTCTTACATACTTCATTCCATGGCTACATACTCAGTAGTGGGGCATTTTCCATTTCACGGGCCTCCTGTATCCACTGGTTCAGTTGGTCCTCCTTGCATCTCTTCAGGTCTGAATAGTGGTGTATGACCTCCTCACCAGTCCGAGGGATGCCTGTGGCACTGGTGAGATCATTTACTAGACGGTTCCAGGCTTCTGCTTTGTACTCAGTGCCTTGAAACTGGCCCTGCAGGAGTCTTGCATCATGATGATGGATGAGGAGCCAAACCATTACTTTTGACTCCTCAATGCCCCACCGTTGCACTCGAAAATGAGAGCCCTCTCCAACACTGGCCATGCTGACTGTAGATGGCAGCTAAAACCAGTTATGGCAATTATTCCTGCCTATGGAGCTTAAATATGCCTAATTTCCCGCACTTATTTGTGATTGGTCGATTTTGAAAATTCTCAGCTAAAAGCAAACCTACTTAGCAATGGGTAAACTTCCATTGATATGTATGAGTGTGTTGGAAGTGCATCCATATGAAAAGCTGTCATGGCTTAGTTGTTTAGTACTGTGATTATGGTGCACAGTATCCTAGGTTTGATGCCTGTCATTGCTTTTTATTTTACTACTGGTCAGACTGGTTAGGAGGTGTGGCTGTGTTTAACCGACTTTGCTCAACTTTTCCCAATGTTGCTAGACGTTGCTCTACATTGCTCTACGTTGCCCAATGTTGGGCTAGTTAGTGCGGTGCACAGCTCTGCGTAAATATGTTTTGTTTGCGCTAGTTGGCGCGATGCTCAGCTCTGCACAAAGCCATTGTGCTAGTTAAAGCAGTGCTAAGCTATGAGCAATTATACTAAAATGTGCTTAATACTGGTAAACTTTGCTTAGCAGTGCTTCACATTGCTTAAGATACGTTACTTATGCATTCATCAGTATGCATAATCATTTCACCTTCTTATATATATATAAAATATCGTTCACTACTACATAGGTCATTTAAATGCATTTTACTAAAATTTAAAAGGTAAATGTCAGGAATTATTTTTATGCACAGATTTCCTACAGAAAATGGAAAGGGGAGTGGTGGGACTCGAACCAGGAATGCCTCCTCTTTGGGCAAAGGCTCTACCACTATGCTTTTGCTATTTGCCTTAACTTGCATATAAGTAGTTTATTATCCTCTTCGAATTCTACACTGCTAACTGTAACTAAGCAATGGGCAAACCCACGCAACCATGCACAAATATGGGCAGCTATATCGGGTATAGTAAAAAAAAAAGTTTTAAATTTTATTATAATTGTACAGGGGTTTAGAATTTGAGGGAGTGTAGTGTTGTGTATGTACAAATTTGAGCTGACTCGCTCATGTCTGTTGACATTTGCTGATTTAGGGACTTGAAGGGGCGTGGATATTTGGACTGATCAGCAGTCTGACATGCCCCCTACACTCATATATGCTCCAAGTTAGCCTTAGAGTTGAGTCAGCGCACCCTCATGAATATGCATGGCATGCTGACGTCATACTCTTAGGCTGCAGTTTCCGTGTAAGACTTATTTCGTCTTACACGGAGGATTACTGAATCCTGGCCACAGACTTTTCTAAAGGTTTTACATTATTTTTTATTTAGCACAATTATTTCTGGATAAAGACAGATATTTATATTACTTTGAGACATATTATCAATAGAACTGTCAGAAATAATAATGCCATTTGATGAGGTGGCCACTTGCTCTTTACCATATTTATTGTATTATTCAATACCTTATCCAAATCAATTTCTGAGTTGTTTAATTATTCAGACAAACTACCATCTTCACTATCAGTAGGCAGCCCATTCTGTCAGGATTTTACTTTCTGTGGCTAATACTTTAGATGTGGACTTTTGACACTTCTTATTAATATGCACTTTTACATTATTTTTCCTTTTTTGTTCTTAATTTTCTTAAATGTGATAATTTTTAGAACAAAGCTTTATACTTTCAGTATTCTGCTTCTTATTATGAAAACATAATTTACCAGAAATAGTATCCTTTGTACAACTGTAGACATCCCACCAATAAATCTTTAATATACTCAAATTGATGTAAATGCTTTGCCAAAATGACAAACAATGTGGCAAAACACTGATATTCTTACTTTCCACAATATTTGACAGATCAAGAAGCTTAGCAGTTAAAACATAAACAACATAGTCCATTCTTTAGATATGCACCACAGTGCCTATACTCAAAAATATCATTTGCTTTTGTCATATTTTCTAAAATGTATGAAATTAGAGAGTCCATCTTCCAGTTAGGTTAATACCTAAAAGTAATCGTAAACAACAGTCCGAAAGGGAAAGTCCCTAAAAGCAATAAAATAAAGCAAATCACTTAATGTGAGCCTATACACAGTCTTTATAATCACTTAAAAACAGCAAAAACCCTAGTCAAGTACAAGTATGAATACTACTTTATAATTCTACTAAACCTTTAATATAAAATGAAACTAGATAAAATTTCCTAACTAAACAGCAGGAAGTATTACAGTGCATGTACAGCACTATAATTATTTCAAAGCCCTTATAACTTATGCTCAGCACTAACAAAAATGTCACAATACACAGAACTATATCACTATCCAAGAACCAAATGTATTTTATATTATCAGGTAATGATACACAGTGTTATGGTGAAGGCAATAAAAAAATCACTTAGGAAGGTGAACACTTAGATGTCACTATTTCCTATTAGTAAGCAATCTTACACTCAAACAATCAATCACTGAATCAGGCAAAGACATACAAAACTTGTCTTTCCATCTTATTGACGTCACATTGAAGAAGATATAACTTTAAAAATAAAACTGCTCTCCCTTTAAATAGGCTATTACACCTGTCAGCCACAATCAGGTTAGGCCAATAACAAAGTATGTGCTCCATGCATCTTGACATCTCTCGATGGGTTTCCAACTGGCTTACTGAAAGAACCCACACTGTAAAAGTAGCCAACTCCAAATCCAGCTACAAACAAGTGACAAGTGGAGTACCTCATGGTTCAGTCCTGGGACCGCTCTTGTTTGGCATCTACATCTCTGATGTACAGGCCAATACTAAGGGACTCTGGCTAACAAAGTTTGCAGATGACTACAAACTGGGAGCCATTATTGAATCCCCAAATGATGTGGACACTCTACAAAAGGGCCTTACTGAAACAGATGCTTGGTGCCAGAGCCATGGGCTCAAGCTCAATGCCAAGAAATATATAGTTATCCCTTTTGGGAAAAAAACATGTACCCGTGTATTACCACATAGGTGACAGTACACTAAACACCAAAAGTGTGATATGAGACTTAGGGACACAGGTGGACACTGGTCTCACCTTCGATAACCACATCACCACAGCAGTCAGGAAATCCTTCTATGTGGCACACCTCATCACTAAGGGCTTTTCATCCAGGAAAAAGGAGGTGATTGCCCCACTGTACTCATCCCTCTTTAGACCCATTATAGAGTACAAAGCCCCATTTGGTATGTACCTCTCAAGACATCTGCAACAACTGGAAAGGCTGCAGAAATATCTCACTAAAAGAATGACAGGCCTAAAGCAGATGCCCTATGCTGACCGCCTTAAAAAACTCCAGCTATACTCTGTCGCATATCATCTACTCAGAGGCGACCTCTGCTTAGCATACAAGGCCATGTCAAACCCAAAGCTCTTAGACATGCTACACTTAAAGAAATCCCAATTCCCCCAAAGCCACATGCTCCAGGGATCTAAACCTTGTCATCACAATAAACAAAACATGCTGGAGGGATAGGTTTCTGACCCAGAGACTCCCCAGACTCTGGAATAGACTGCCCATACATGTCAAGCAGAGCGCCTCTTTGGCCCTCTTCAAAAGGAACCTTGATGATTAGATGGGAGAAAGGAAATTCACTCCAGGGTTCACGTCATTTGCCCTGCTAGACAAGGGTTCAGGGAAGTAAATAGTGTGGGAAGAAATAGCCAAGGAATTGTTATGGCTAGGCTTGTATAGGCCCTAGGGCCAATAGCCTAGTACCAACCTATGAACCTATGAACCTATGAACAAGACAGGGGAGACCACACAAAGAAATATAAAACAAAAATAAACGAAGATTTTCCTCTAAGCTGAGTCAATGAAGACTCCATAATGACATTGTGACCATTTACTGGTTAAAATAGCCAATATTTCTGATGCCATAGCAAAATAACATCAAATCCACATCATACAGACTGTAACCTTTATATCCTTTTGCCAGTTGACATAACAAAGACAATTCTGGTTAAAATTTAGGGGATGGGTGTGTAACCCAAGCTGCCTCAGATCTGCTTAAAAAGACCTTTTGGTCTTGTCTCCTGCCCACAGACAACTTGCCTTGGCCAAGGCTTAATACTGAAACCAACCTGACAACAATGAAGTGGCTGCTGAAATACAACCTGGGGAAAAACAAGGGGGAACCCATAAGGAGGCCAACCTTGGGAAAAAACCTTGAACTAATGAAGGATGGTTAGGGATCATGTGAGTTGCCACCCAAAAAGCCACTCAGTGAGAATGACTCCTGAATAAATAGTGGAGGAAAGCTTCTCGTTCCGCATCACCCTCACTCAGCTCGAGGACAAACAGGCGTACAGGTAAACCATCCTAGTCCTCTAAGCTGAGTCAGTGAAGCCACCATAATGACATTGCAACAATTTGTTGGTTAAAAATAGACATTACTGGTGCCAGAACAAAATAACATCATAACAACATCATAACATAGACGGTAACCTTTATCCTTTTGCAGTTGACATAACCATGCCCATTCTGAATAAAGTTTACAGTTCAGGGTGCATAACCCAAGCTGCCTTAGATCTGCTTATAATGACCCTTTGAGCACCTCCCAGCCAAAGCACAGCTTGCCTTGGCCAAGGCTTAATACTAAAAACAACATGACCACAATGTAGAGACCATTGAAATACAACTGGGGGGAAATAAAAGGGTAAAGTCAGAAGATGGCTCTCAACCAGCATGGATGTCATGCCGTTCTCCACAAAAGGCCTCTCAACCAGGATTAACTGACATTTCTCATTATAACATATATCAAGACACCCCTTTCAAGAATTTTTTTCAACCGCCAAAATAATGTCCAGATGGAATAAGTCAAAATCTAGGTTGTTTAAATGCACTCCATCATGACTATAAAAGTCTTTATCAGGTTTATCCATATCCATGTGTTCAATCACTTGAAACCCAATCTGACTGGCTGCCTGAGTCACTCTCTGATTAATAAAATGTCCGAAGATTGTGACACCTGCATTCCTTCTGGCTTCTTGCCACTATAGCACTGGTACAATTGAAAACCAGAAAAAAATAGATAGGGGTACAAAAAATGAAGCTTGTGAGGATCAGACAAATTTCTGGCTAAAATAATTTTTTAGGGGCTTCAATTAGGTCATCACCCAAAGGTGAATACCCAGTACCCTGGGTAACCTTTTGTGTGTTGATAACTGGCACCAAAGCTCCTAAATTTGGAACCACAAAAGCCTGGAAAAACAAAACACTGAAATAACCAGTGGCTATGTTCTAATGACCCATTATGCCCAATCAGATGAGACCAAGTTTGAAAGGCTACTCTTCAGATGAAGGAATGTCCCAAGATCCAGATAACTTCCTTCCCTGTAAACACAAAATCATGTATTACGGTCTAATATATCACAAAAAGGCAACCACCTTCAAGTCCTTTTCAGTTTTTTGGTGGAATAACCTTACAAGTTTAGATCCGATATAGGTCCTATTTGAAAAGGATGTGAAGAGTACCCATGTGAAGCTATACATTGACATGAAAAAGCTTTAGCTAAAGATTTGTTAGTACTGGCTAACCTAACAGGCTTACCAACTGATGAAGTAAATACAAGGCCTACTCATTCTGCCTTAGGGATTCTATTGTGTAACAAGCTAAACCAGTTGACTGGGCAAACAACAAAAACTCTAGATTTGTCCAGATGGACTTGTTGTCCTTTACCTGATTGATCGGACTTAGACTTTCCCACACATATCACAAGAAAATCCTTGTGGAGCACCACATATTCCCAATATAGTGAGTTTAACAACTCACTAGCATGGAAAGGTGCAGAACACAGTCATGTGAGCAAGGTTGTCAAAATGGTAAAGATATAAAAATTAACAGTTGAAAGAAATAAAACACTAAATGTAATAGCCAAGAGATGATGCCCTATTGGCTTTCTGGCATTCTTTGATGTTCCCCTGGCATTTTCAATCCATTAAGAATATTACTTAGATTAGAATAATCCTTAAGCACCAGCAACCATATCAACCAGCACAGGGCTGCCAAATGTATGCATAACATATTAGGAGAATCTCCTTTGCAGCATGTGTGTACCAAAAATTTCACAGTTAATGGCAACCCCAGTCCCCAGCATCTATTACTTTGGGATACTGATTTATAAAAAACTTTAAAGGTTTGCACTGATGAAAGTAATCTCTTTTTGTACTGTGAGCTCAAGAATTTGTCACTAGTGATCCAGCTATCTTATAATTAGCCACACCTCCCAATGAATGAAAGATACTAGCAACTCTGCATCCTGGGCCTACTGATGAAACCTGATAAACTAAAAATATAACAGACTGTCAGCTATTCAGTTGGCACAATATGATACAGGAGTGGTAGAAAAAAGTTAAATTAATTTGCAACCTCAACAAAACTAGTAGTTTAATGATGGATTGTGTGAATTTGGACTTAGGAGAGCACTTGTTCAGGGCATGGACTAACATGGGGTTGTCTGAACAAAAGGAAATACTGCCATTTTGCAACAAGTCCTTCCACACCAAAGTAGCAACCCAGATGGAAAAAATCTCAAGGAGGGTAATATCCTTTCTTTCAGCAGACCGGGACTTAGGACATTCTGCGGCAAACCAACTACCTCAAAAATACCCACCCTTTCCAATGGCTGCTGCCACATCTATGAACAGGTGCAGCTTTCTGGATGAAACCTAAGGAGATTAAACTGGTTCAGAAATGTATACCACAGGTGAAGGTCCTCCTTGACTCTGCATATTAGACATATCCTATAGTGCTTTTTAGCAAATTAGATATAGAACAAAAAAGGTCCTGCCCAGAGCAATAGCCCTGCAGACAAAGTTCAATATCCCATGGAGCTGTATGATGACTCCTATGTGAGCCTTTAAAGCCCCACAAAATGTCAGCATTGAGTATCTGAGTTGATCCAGTTTGTTTGCCGGGTGTTTGAAGGATGTTACTGGAATGTCAACTAATAAGCCTAGGAATGTATGCTTGTGACACGGCCCTTCTGACTTATCTTTGGGAAGGCTACCACCAAGTAAGCAGCTCCTGACTCAGCCCTTCCACCTTATCTTCAGCAAGGGTACCCCCAAGTTATTACAAAAGTTTATAAATATTGACTTTCCCTCAGCAGCTCCCTCCTTGCCTTCTCCCACTATCAGAACATTGTCTTGATAATGAACTGCTCATTTCTGAAGTGACCTTTGCTGCCATAAGCAATGTACGGCCATGCTAAAGTTTCAAAGGTAACACAGGCCATCGAGCACCCCATGGGTATCGCTGTATCAAGAAAGAGTTTATCATTTAATTGAAATCCTAACAAGACCCAGTCATTCCTCCTGATGGGAAGCAGCTGAAACATTGACTGGATTTCTAGTTTACAAAGGCAGGGATTTGAGTACCTCAAACTTTCCTCAGCTGCTTGCTCCAGATTGGAATAGTATACTTTAGATAGGTTCCTATCAAAGAGTTAATTTACTGACAAACCTGCATGGTGAGAAAAGTGGTGAATCAATCTATATTCCCCTCTTTCTTGTTGGGGGCAAGGCCTATGGAGGAAATTTTGAAAATAGACTGGGCGATATGAAAAGGGACCAATTATTCTGCCTGCTAACACTTCCTTCTCAATTAATCCTGACATGATGTCCTCATGGTTCTTGATAGATAAAAGATGTGCAACTAGTCTAGAGTCCAGTGGAACTGAAGAACCAATTCTGAATGCATTTTCAAAAACTTCAATAATAAAAGTGGCAGCATTAGTGTCTGAATAATCTGACAGCAACTGAACCAATTTATCTAGTTTTATTGAGGAGTGGAAAGGATTTCCAAAAATAGAAAATGAAGTCACTAAAATCATCCTTTCAAATCCTTTGGCATGCTTTCCATCATAAAACATATTTTTTTTTTAGTGGGAAGGATTGCAGCTGATCCTGTCCCCTTGATGCATTAAACCTGTGGCCACAAAAGGCTGTTTACCCTTGATCATGTTATTCTGCAACAAGGCTGTGTTATTCTCATGATAAAGAGACTAATTGCTACAGGCTGACTTAGACCAGAATCTAACTGCTGGATGAGCCTCACCACAGGAAGAGCATAAATGGGCAAACTTGTGAGTTGGGCAATAACACCTCCCATCATTGAAAGGCTGGCACAATTGTTACTCACATTGACTTTAAGCAAAAGATTAATTCTCAGGAGTTTTAGGCTTATCTAACACTGTGCTCATCCAAACGTCTGAATGCATTTGTTCCCACCTATTAGTTTTGTCAGTGGCCTTTAGTTTCCTAAATCTATGATCAAACAACAACCAAGCTGAACCTCTCCTGATATGGTGAGCATCCCAATTGGCCAAACAATATGCAAGAAGATATAATGCCTGACGGGGATCCTTTTCACTGATAATGCCCATAAGTATCACAAAACCTAATGCTCATATGTCCCAGTTTCTACTAACTGCCTTAGCTGAGACTTTTTTTCCATTGGCTGCTAAAGCTGACACTATATCTTTTGCCCCAGGATTCTTAACATTGATTATACATTGAATACCATCAGGGTCAACTAAAATCAAATATATCCACAAAGTCCCCACTTCAAATTTTCTCCTTGATGTTTTCTGGGACATGAGTGGTGATATGCAAACGTGGGGATTTGGTACTTAAAGAATTTATAATAGCCATGAAGGGAAAAAATTGAGTGATGTTGAGGTTTGGATTGACTGAACTGCTCTCTCTGAGGGAATAGGTGGGTCAGTCTCAATCTCTTAGGTTAGTAAGGGAGATGATGGCGATTGTACCTCAGAAACTCTCCCTTGGTGACTAGTAGACAATGCAGGCATGGCTGCAAAAATTTCTCTATAACATTATATCAAAAGTTCTAGCTCTACCATCATCAGGAATTGAATTAAAAATCCCTTCAAGGCATTTGTCCACTGTCTGCCACTGAAACCTCCTTATATCATTACCTTCTGACTCAGTTGTGGCATCTGCCACTAAATCTGAATTTCCCACTGGAGCTGGGGTATCTTTTTTATCCTTTCTCTTTGACTACTTAGCATGGTTGGCTTTTTCTCAGATTAGCAAGGATCTTTTCCTTTTAATTGAAACTTAGTTTTGTGTTTGTCCTGTCTATAATTCAGAAAAAAATAGACCCTGGGCTTCTTGCACTGTCCAGTGCCACATGTCTTTGAGTACCTGTCGGGATGAAGAACCTGCAAATAAAATTGAAAAATTAAAACACAAGCCTTTAAAAACCCTTTTCCTACTAGCCTTGTAACCATGAACTGGCAGTGCCCACCCATGAATTCCAACACACACACACACACACACACACACACACACACACACACACACACACACACACACACACACACACACACACACACACACACACACACACACACACACACACACACACACACACACACACACAGACAAAAATCACACTTGCTATTAATCAAACAGTCCACAAGATGGGATAGTTTCTGGAATATATATTAATTCATTTAACTAGTTTTGGGTGCTGTGCTTCTTGGCACTCCAGAATTAAAGAATAAACAATATGATGATTTCAGCTATATTCATGCACTGGACCCAAACAAAACTGTACATTGTAACCTTCTAAAATCAGACACTGAGGAGAGAAAGAATTACCCTCCAAACTAACAAACTCAAAGCCATAACCTCCTGAAACTCAAAAAGAATCCCAACTCACAGTGACCCTTTCTGTGTGTATTTCCAGTTAAAAATCAACACTCAAAATGACAATTAGCTGAGGAGTATGTTGAGAGTTCCACACAGTTATACCAGTCTCATAATACTGCAAAACTGTTGCCAGCATTGACTGTATCTTCTTCAAGTTTTGTAACATACCTCTCAGCCCATTACCACAAGAAATCTGGGCAAAGAGTAAATACTAAGGAGATAAAAATCATGGAAAGTGACACAGATTCTAAATATTACTCTCATATCTTAGAAAACTGCTAGAATAACAAGATTTTTATTAGTATGCATTTCCTGAAGGATATGAAGTCTGAAACTCGAAGGTGTGTCATCATTTAGTGACTCCAAGCATCTGTGATTTTCAAAAAAAAAAAAAACTAATTTTATTTATAACAGTGAAAAATCAGCAGGAAGAATTCCAGACCATTCAGCCTAACATCAAATTTGCTGCAGCAGCACAAGCTTCTTCAGTCAGTAAAAAAAAAAAAAAAAAAAAAAAAAAAACAGAGACTGCAACAAGAAAAGCCTCTGAAAAACAAACTGGTAACTCTTTCTTCTTTCCTTGTTGCCACCCAGCCCCAACCAAAAGGCAAACATACACCACTACAACCAAGGTACCAAAAGACATTGGCAAACCAAAACGACAAAATTTCTGCGAGTATACATGACCAAATTATCAACCCAAAATTAAATTAACTAAATGAAAAACCCAAACCCAAAACTCAAACGGAACTTATCCCTCTTTTTTCCCTTTTTTTTACATGAAAGTGACATCACAAAAGAAAGCAACTAGCACTAGGACTTACCTGTAAGGTCGCTGACAGTGCCATTGCTTCAACATAAGCTGTGGCTAACCTCTTGATCCTGTAAGCCAATGCTGAAAAAGTTACTCTGACAGCGACTCTGGAATAGATAGCAGAGGGGAGCTTATCCCTCCACCCTCATCAATTTAAGACATACAGGCTTACAGGTAAGCCATTCTTGAAGCCTGATGCCCTTAAAATGGCACAGAATAAAATGAATGATTTACCATACTCCAAGACTTAGCTGTAACTCTAATCAATAGAGCTCTTTCATCTGCTCATAGAGCTGACTTTTCAAAACACTGCCATCTCTCCAGACAGGCTATTATGCCTGGCAGCCACAGTTAAGTTAGTTCAGTAGTAAACAACTATGGCAACCAATGCATCATGTTGTAAAAGTGATGGCAGAGGGTGGTTTGTTAAAGGATAGGTAGGGTAGGTGTATTTCTATATATGAATGAATGGTTAAGTGTGGCTTGTAGTGCACTGCGGTAAGTGTGTGTGTGTGTGTGTGTGTGTGTGTGTGTGTGTGTGTGTGTGTGTGTGTGTGTGTGTGTATGTGTGTGTGAGGGCTATCATATCACTAAACTCCCTAAGACTAACTAGAAAAATCCTTCAACACCGGGAGAAAAGTAGGTGCCATGAAATTGCAATTATTATCCTACAATCATTTAAAAAGTTAAACAGACCAGCAATTTTGTAGCATGGAAAGACTTATGGGTCAGGGGTTGTGGTATCTTAAATATTCTCTAAACTAATTTAAAAGTTTATAGAATGAGGCAAAACAAAATATGCAACATGCATGACGGTAACACTAGACACCACAAATACTCATTAAATATTATCATAACTCACTTAAAGATCTCAAGAACAGGGTAAAGCTTTGAACCATGCACCCTTGGCAAAGGAAGCAAAACATGAGATAACTAGAACTTTAGTCCTCTACTCTAAAACTAGATACCAGGGAGAATTTTAACTATTACTATATATCAGTTAAAAAGTAAATAAGCAAATAAAGGTGTGTGGAATGGAAGGTTTTGATTGATAGTACCTGTAATTCTTTGAAGGATAGGAGTCAGGAGAGAAAAGACTTGGGAGAGGTTGCTAACTTCAGCACTCCATGAAAGGGGGAGAAAGTGGAATGCAGCAGGTAGACAAGAAGGAAATATTTGAAGAGGTACAACAATGAGAGGGAGAAGGAAGGCATTATTAAACACCAGCTCAGGTTAGAGGTCCCATAGATGTGTGGCTGAGAATTCTACCTTGAGGTGGTAGAAATCATTGCAGAAAAGTATGGCATGCAAGTAGTTGAGGAAATATTTTTAATGAAGAATGTGGTGTGTCCATAAAGTGTAAATGAATTCTCCGTTTAATTCTCTGATGCACTGTTCTTTGTTTATAGCTCTATGATAGCCAGCATGCCCAGTGTTCTTGGATGAGAAGCATGGAACTGAAAGTGCATAGACCAATACAAAGGTAGTGATTGCCAGTTCATCTGTAAGTAAAGAGTGTTTAGGGGGTGTATTGTGTCAGGTACCTAAAGAGACTTATCAGACATTCTGGGTAGCTACAAACGTGTGTTATACAATAATAGCAATCAGAATTTATTTTATCAAGAAGAGCCACATATGTGCAGACTATGCTTGGGAGTAATGACTGTTATAGTCACACATGTGAGAAAATGTTGTTTAATCTCTTGTTCTGTATTATTGTTATCTAATACTCTGTTAATAAGGATATGTTATAGCTTGTAGAACAGTGGGGCTGTGATGCCATCACAACAGGAGCCTTGGCAGTTTACAGCTGGTTTACAAAAAAAGGTGCAAGAAAGTCTGGTATGTAAAAATTTCCTGTTGTTAAAATATGTATAGTAATTATAATAAGTTTAGAATGTCTTTATCAGTATTTGACAATGTTCATGTTGTGCAATGGTAAAATGTTATGGCAAATGCAGGTTTATGCAGATTTACACAGAGACTGGATCAAGTATCTCTGTACTAAACTCTATTTTAGGGTAATGGTTAACAGGAACCTCTGTGAGCCAGGAATGATCGAAAGAGGAACCTGATAGGGATGTCCCTTGTCATCAGGCCGTTTCCTTCTACATATGGAAGAACTGGAATCCCAGATCAGAATTAGTTTGACTCAACAATTCTCTTTAGAGGGGTGGTTAACTCATGTTTACTGTTTGCTGATGATTGTGTATTAATGAGAAATAATCGCCCCAGTGTATTAGACAGTGTACTAGATATAGTCCGACTCTGTAGCACCCCTGAATCAGTTATATTTCAATGTGATAAACAGGTTCCTTCAAAAGGGCATATAGGCATTCCTTGTGTACAGTCTTCTAAACATTTATGCTTTACAGTGGGAAGGACCCTTAGGGGTTTCTTAGACAGGAATATTGCAGAACTCACAGTTAAGGTAACTCACCTCTTTCCCAATGTGAACAATGTCTCTACTGTTTCTTGAAAAAATAACAGCAGTATAGATTATGATACTTCCACATGGCCTATATTTAGTAAAGAATATCCCATTTCAACTACAGGCTAGGGATTAGCCCACTTAAAAAAAATATCATCAAGTTTGCTTGGAGGGGAAGTGAGAAGAATCTTGACATCATTTGCACATACTCCTAAAGTTTAAGGGTACTGGGGTCTGCCCCAGCTTTTAAGCTTTGAGATAGTTTTCCAAATTAACAAAGTTATTCAATGAGCTAGAACTAATGTCAAAAGAGATGGGACTAGGGGATAAGGGCCTCTCAGTTTAATTACCCAATAAGTTGATATGGCAGATCTATAGGGGTTGCTTACAAGTTAGCAGCTTAACATAAGTAACTGGGCTTATGGATTGTTTATGACACAAACCTGTGGTAGCATGGGCAGTAGCTAAGGCGGTAATGAGTCAACAGATGCAAAATAGGCTTAGATATCGTTAAAAGTCTTATCAGTAGTGGGAGAAAATATAAGAGTTTTGTATCCCTCAGGGATGAGTATAATTTACAAGAGAAAGACTGGCTTACATTTAGGGAAACATGAAATAGACATAGTTAAAGTCTATATTATATGGTAAGAAGCTAAAAGAGTACTGCCTGGGCAAAAATGGGGAGGAATTCATAAGGATAGGGCCACCTCATCTATAAAGATTATTGGAGACCAAGGCTAAAACACTCAAAAGTCTGGCTGCCTGGAAATGGCAGTTGCAGGAGTAGATCCTCTTCACTGAGGACCAGTTAAAACAGGTATGGTAGACAATCTACAGACTTAGACACTGGTCCAAATATCAGCAAATGAGAATACTATGCAGATAATATTGCACTACCCTTCTAAGCTGTGGAGGGCAGAGAGTAAAAATGATAGCAGGTGTTGGAGACATGGAAACAAGGAAGAGAATAATACACATACAATCTGGTGACGTAAAGGAGCTAGGGGCTGCTGTAAATACATGAATAGAAAGCTGGATGCAATATAACATTCCATTTAGACAAGAACTTGTCGGTGCGTGGAATTCTTCCATCGGGTAACTCTAGTAGTATATAAATGTTGGAGGTTTAATGGTTATTAGACAGTGTTATTAAACTGTTGTGTGTTAAACACTGGAAGGCCAAAGAACTCTGTCCTGTAAGAATGGCTGATAAGCCATTTAGAGAAATGCATGCATTCAGGAGGTTCTAAGACAGTGACAAAAGGTCTTTTTTCAGTCACACACATTAGCAGATGGTAGGAGGCATGATGTAGCAAATGAACATTATTTCAATCATTTCAGAAGGATTTTGCCTTGATAATGTAAAGGTCATATGTTTATGAGCATAACTTTTTGTTGTATACAAATATTTATGATGCTGGTATAACAATTGTGCAATTTTTGTCTGCCGGCTATATGCTAAGCTTGTGTATTTTGTATATAGCTGTAGTACTAATGGTTGTTGTTAGTGTTTTTAAGTGTTTTCTTGTAAAGTCTGTGGGCTGCTTCAATATATCCTACACGATAGTCCACTGTTTTGTGTTCAATAAGTGACTCCATACTGTGTGTAGAGCCATGCAATCATGGTAAACACTATGGAATTCTAATTACAGCATAAGCGGCTGAATTGTATGCTAATCAATCAATCCAAGATGAAGGAGGAATTCAACAAGCTATAAACAACCATGTAGACTCAGTGCTGGTTTTCCCTGCAAATTCCAAAACCTATTGAAATACAACCACAGAAAGGAGTCTACACAGAAGAAATGTTCAGGGCTGTTGTTGCTTTAATCCATGTGTATGTGCAGCAAGCTGAAGTCCATGCTGCTGCTAACAGACCATGGTCAAGACGGAGAAGAGTTTTCAGACTCCAGTTAATCTACCACAATCTGCATGATAAGGAAACTGTAGAGCGCTACAGGGTAGATAGAGACACATGACAGGAACTCCGCAACATCTGCTGTTAACAACTCACAGTCAGAGCAAACCATGAGGAACCAATACCAGTAGAGACAAAGGTATGTGTAGCCCTTAGAATTCTAGCTACAGGAACATTTCAGAGACCAGCAGGGGACATGCTAGGGGTGTCACAGGGATCAGCATCCAAAATCCTCCATCAATTCCTGAATGCTATGCTACAACATGCCAATGACCACATATATTTTCCCAAACTCCTGAGGACAGGGCCACAAATATGCAAGAGTTATACCCTACAGCAAACTCACCTGAATTATTGAGTGCAATAGCTTGTACACATCTAGAAATAAAAGCACCGCCCAGGGAACAGGGCAGCTTGTACATAAATAGAAAGGGCTTCCACTCCATCAACTGCCAGATTATGTGTAATGCTAAGGGAATCATCTTGAATGTGTGTGCTGGCAAACCAGGCAGTTACCATGACTAACATATCTGTCACACCTCCCAACTGTATCAGATATTCATTAGGGGTGATATCTCACACTGTTATTTCCTGGGGGATTCAGGTTAGGCTTTGGGAACTGTGGCTGATGATGCCCATCAGAAATGCACACATGCCCACTTAATGCCTTAATGAGGCACTTGCTCAAACCAGAAATATCATAGATTGTGTTTGGGCTGCTGAAGTTCTGGTTCCTCTGCCGAAATACATCTGGAGGAGCCCTGCAGTACAACCCACATACATCCACCAAAATCTTCACCATCTGTGCCATGCTTCACAACATCATCCAGAAAAAACAACTTCAGCAGGATCAACAAGGGGAAGGGGCACACATCCCACCACCAATGGCAAGGTCACCATAACCATAAGTAGGTGAGGAGTCAGAGGAGGAAGCAGCAGCTGCTGGGGGTGTAGGCAGATGTAAGTATGTTCAATATGTCCTCGCATTGGCTTAGAAGCAAAGCATAGCACACTCACTCACCATCTAAGGCTCTAAAACCTTCATCACACACATGCATATACTAACATAGATGCCAAGCAATGCTCAAAAACCTTTACCTCCCCACGTAATGGCTGTGTACTCCTGGCATCAGATTCAGCCCTGAGCTAAAACAGTAGCAACTGCTGGATGTATGAGATAAGTGATGTACATAGACTGTTAAACGACAATTGTGTAATAATACAAATGAATTGCATAACCTTATGTGTTGTTACTTTGTAATGTAAGTAGAATTTGGGTTATCTGTACCTCTCAAAAGTACTGATGGTCAATGAATCTCCTCATTCCAGCCTCATACTTTTGTACTGGCATATCGTGAAATAGTTAGATATTAGATATTAAAGACACACATTTCAGTTTCAGACTTCATATCCCTAAGAGCAGTTTAAAAAATAGTGATGCAAGAAACTTTATTCTAACAACTGTCTATGTTTTTAAGGCCTGCTGTCCCACTTTTATTTATGACCTGGACCAGCTTTGTTGCTGTAACAGTTTGCGAGGAATGCAGACATTTTTAAACACCTGTACAAAAGCAGTAAATTCAGCAAAGCTGCATCAGTAACACATATACTAAGCATTGTCAGCTATGCATCCTGCGCATCATACAAAAGACTTATGTATCCCTGAATCCAAAAGATAGAAAACAAGGATATGGCATAGTTATCATCATTAGCAAGTGTAGGGTGGGGGTGGGGGCAATAGTTCTAGGCTTACACAAAATGAGTTGATGTGTGTAAGTAATGAACCCTCCAGGTGAAATTGTTGTGTGACGGCTGCAAGAACACAGCCAAGCACTGTACTAGCTCTATGTCCTGGTATGTCAGGCAGGTGTGAGCCATGCAAGGTAGAGGTGATAGTTCATCATCATCATTCTCAACCTGAGAACTGGCTCATCCACCCCCATGGTGAGATGCACTGCTGCTACCTGAAGGTGACTGATGTCTGCTGGATGAGTTCTCCTAGTGAGTATGCCCAAGGCCATTACCCCATGGCCTGCCACGTCTGGGTGTGGACACCTCAACCACTGATGGAGAGTGGCAGTAGTGCCACTACAGGATCATGATGGGGCACAGCCACATCGACTAACATCAGATGATGTTGCTGACTTATACACACATGGATGCCGTCCCCTCCCAGCAGATGTTCTATCAAGACAGCACTTGTTCCAATGTGTCATTCATCTGATCCACTGAATTGGCAACACAGTGGAGACAGTCACACATGTCAGCCTGTGCTACATCTCCAACCTTAAGTGTGTCAATGGAGTACCTAATGGAGCATGCGTGTGCCCCCATGATGGCCCTAAACATATGTCAAGTGGCACTGG
Source organism: Protopterus annectens (assembly GCF_019279795.1). Lineage (NCBI taxonomy): Eukaryota > Metazoa > Chordata > Ceratodontiformes > Protopteridae > Protopterus > Protopterus annectens. The sequence continues at coordinate 1,886,670,969 of NC_056743.1, forward strand.
AAGGCACACCAGCATCAGGTAGAGGATGGACAGCAGTCCTCCTCTGAGCACTCCTAACAATGCTCCTGTGTGGCACCTCACTCCCACATTGCAGGGGCGGCCCGTGCTATTGGACTGCCGGACTGCAGCCCCCTCAACTATAAAATAAAGAAATAAAAAGAAAAAATAAAGAAATAAAAAGAAGAGAAAATTTAACAAAATCGCGGACTTTTGTGCATTCGCACTAGTCCGGACTGCTGCTGTGACAGTCTGGAGCATGCGCAGATTGTCTCAGCAGCAGTCCTGATTGGGAAACATGAAGAATGGAGTTCCCAGAAGTCTATGCAGGTTTAAACCGCATAGACTGTCCTGGAACTCGCTGGGAAAATGCGCCGGGGTCGGACTGCAACGTCAGCAGTCAGGAGTTTGTCGGGGGAAGGATCTCGTGACGGGCAGGGTCTGGATTGGAGTTTGCTGCAGGGAAAGATCTCGCAACAGGCAGGGTCGGATTTGTGCGGGTTTTCATAGGATTTATGGTGGAGTTTGCTGCAGTCTTGTCGGGGAAGATGCGTTTCACAGGATATATAGTGGTTTTGCGGACAGGGATTTGGATTTACTACAGGTAAGTGTGTGGACAGGGATTTGTGTGTGTGTGTGTGTGTGTGTGTGTGTGTGTGTGTGTGTGTGTGTGTGTGTGTGTGTGTGTGTGTGTGTGTGTGTGTGTGTGTATAGACAGACCAAGCTTAAAACAGGGACGAAACCATTTCCTACTGTTATTGTTTATTTTGCACAGCAGGACTCATAGCTCTGATAATCCTTGCAGCATGGTGTGCATACTTCCGTCAGAATGGAAACACACGCACGCAGATGCTTGTGGGATAATCAGTATAAATAAAGAACCGCACACACTAACACTAATCAGAAATTCTGAATCAATGCATTCAGTAATTTATTTGCTATTTGTTGGTCTCCACTACTAGCAGTTAAAATTATTTACTATAGAATAAAGTTCCCATAATGGAGTCAGTTTTGTTAATCATTTTGCACCTGTAATGGGGCACTTTTATAACGTGGTGAATATACCAGGGCAGAGTGTGTTTCGAACCCAACGACTGTGACCATGCTGGCTTTTGCACTTATAGTCCGGGATTTTGAAATTCCTTTGCTACTGGTATGTGCGAATATCAGGGCTATATTGATATGCAAATAAGGTCAGAGAAAGGCAGTTGTGATTAATATGAAAAGACGAAGTATTTTTAAAACATTTTTTTTTTCATACAACTAAGTTATTTAAAGTTTGGCTTTATGAACTTGTGGATTACTTCGCAAAATTCTAAGCTGTTAAACATTTTTCCGTATATCGCAAGGGGGCTGACCAAAGTCATCCTGAAAGGTTTTTAGGAAAGCTACAGAGCGTTCATCAGCCAGGACTGATTTTTAAGAAAGCAAACCGGTTAATATTTTTTATGTAGGAGTGACTTTTTTGTGAAAATCCTAATGGTTTTATTAAACAATAAAAAGGGAGTGATAGGAAATAATGGAAAAGGTGGAGACAAAACAAAAGGGCACACAAAAGGGAAACATCAGGTGGGTTTGTAATGGAGGAGGTGGGAGATGATGGGCACCATGTTTTTGTTGAGGAGTAGACCCCCCTATCCCCCCCCTGTTTTTTTATAAGAGGGTAGTATGGGTGGGAAATAGGGAAGAAGATGAAGGAGAAAGTGGAAGGGAAGAAGGGCTGAAGAAGTGCCAGCTGGAATCCTGCTACAGAGCCCCAACCACATCCACTGTCAGATGTTGTTGCAGTGAAGGCCTCAATGTTGAGCAGGTAGGGGCCTGTGCTGGTACGGTGGTTGGTATCAGCTGGGACAGTGTATCTTCTACATGCTGAAAAAAGGCAAATTTTTCCCATCCACTACCTCTACCAGTACGGCCTCAACCAAACTCTGAAGCCCCCTTTCTGTGAGGCTTGCTAGGCTTCCACATTCTAGAGTGCCTGCAGGACTGATGCCTCCACTCTGACCCTGCGAAAACATCCCTGAATGGGCAGAGGGTGATCTATTTCTAGCCTTGGAGGTACATTCCTAGTCTTCTCTTGAGGGATTTGAATCTTTAAAAAAAAAAAAAAAGAAAATAAAATAAATGGGAGTGAAGCAAATCAAAAAGGAAAAAGGAATGTATAAGCAAAAAAAAAAAAAGACAGAGAGAGAGAGAGAGAGAGAGAGAGAGGGAGAGACAAAACAGAAAAAGCACAATATAGCTGTATTTATGGCTTTGGATAGTGTGGCTTCTACCTGTGCAGCCGTGATATTAGGGATTTGGCATTCCTCGGTTATTGGGATGTGCCCTTTGGTGGTGAGGGGGGGCAAAGTTTGCACTAAACCTGTCGGCCAAGATATTAGCAATAACAGTTGGTTCAATATATGTGGTGCCATTGTGCAGTAGCTGAGAGTACCTCTGCGTATTATTATGCAGATTCTTGACATAACTAAAGAATGCCTTGTGGTTATCTTTAGCATCTGTTGCAATTTTGTTTTCATAGCTAGCTTTGGAGGATTTGATGAGGGATCTCAGTTTTTTGCTGAGACTTACAAGGAATTTTTTTCCAGTCTTGGGACTTTACCCTTTTCTGAAACAGTTTTTTTCCTTCTGTTGTAGAGTTTGTTAATGGCAGGGGACCACCAGATTGGCTTCCTTTTTTATAGGACAGGATCTTGGTTTTGTTTGGTATGGCCTTGATCCATGCATTTGTGTAAATGCTCATACAGCGCCTCGGTGTGCGATTCAGCAGCCATACATCCATTCCCCGTTTGCATGGATGTCATGAAGTTCCAGAAATCATTTTGCAAATGAGTTGGAACAGGAGTAATTTTCCCAGCTAATGGAGGGGTAGTTAAAGTCTCCCAGTATAAGGGTATTAAGTTGATCCTTAATGCTTTCCAGAGTGTTCAGGAATGTGGAGTGGGAGTCCTGGCACATTGTGGGGGCTCTATAGCAGGCTACAACCTGGATTGCTGTTTTATCCAGCGTTTGTTGTACCTGTAGTATCTCTGATGTATTATGTTGTGCAACCAGTCTGGAGGTGTGTCTATCCTTTATGAAGATGGATACAACACTGCCTTTGGGGCTTTGGACCACACCTCCTTTAGTGCTTCGGTCCAGGATTAGGGGCAGAAAGGTGCAGGGGCGGCTCATGCTATAGGACTGCAGCCCCACCCCACCTGTAGAAAGAAAAAAGAAAAGAATAAAAATTAAAAAGAGTACCCCCACCTGTAGAAAGAAAAAAAAAAATCACGAGTCCCAGAACTCCATGCATGCATGCTTGGAGTTCCTGGTACTCAGAACTCCAGACTGCTGTGTTAGGCAGTCCGGATAGAGAAGAAAGGGATCTCCACCCTGCCAGCCCAGAAGTCTGTGCAGTGATGACCGGAAGGACACCGGACTGCATTGACCACAGGCTGGAGGCTCCAGCCTACTCTCATGACATCTTGCGGGGAAACAGCTTGTGCAGGCTGCTACAGGAACAGCTTTTGATCTGCTGCTACCTATGGAGGTAGGGTGCTACAGAGTTTGATCTATGGAGGTGTGTTTGTGTGTGTGTGTGTGTGTGTGTGTGTGTGTGTAATGCCCCAGTTGCTACATACTGGTGGCTAGAGAGAACACATGGTAGTGGGTAGAGAATATTCAGGCTTGACCCATGTACCTTGGGTGCAGGTAGTAATGGCCTGAATTCCCTACCCACCACCATTTGTAAAAAAAATTGCATATTTTTGCATCATATTTGTTCTGTTCCTCATAAAATCTGTGGTTTCTGTATGTTTGTTGTTCCTGGCAAAGTCAGTGGTGCACTGGTAGCATTCTTGTCTGACAGCTACAGGTTCTCTGGTTTGATTCTTGGCTGGGGTGCTTTCTGTGTGGAGTCTGCATGTCAGTGTTTCTCCCTGCTCTGCTGAAAATTGGCACTTGTTCCAAGTCGGACTTTCCTGGTTGACAAATGCTAAATAAAAATAACAGGCATTTCAATTTCAAACTTCATATTCTTCAGAAAGTACATGACCTTTTATTCTAGCAATTTTCTAAGTTTATAACATGGATATTTGAAATTTGTTCTTATTTTTGGGACTGTATTCCCCCATTATTGGCTTCATCCAGGTTTTTTTGTGCTAAGGTTGAGAGCTATGGTGAGAACTGAATTCACTGAATATGTGTGGAGGCTGTATTCCCCCATTACTGGCTTTGTCCATGTGTTTTTTGCTAAGAGGTTGAGAGGTATGGTGAGAACTGAATTCACTGAATATGTTTTGGGGCTGTATTCCTCCATTATTGGCTTTGTTCAGGTGTTTTGTGCTAAGAGGTTGACAGCTATGGTGAGAACTGAATTCACTAAATGGTAATCATTTAAGTTTTGGTCTTCTCTCTTTCACTAAACAGCTGATTTGGCATAGTTGTATGTTGCTCTGACTGTTTTGCACAGGGTTCCCCTGGGTTCAAAACTTGGCAGTGAAATGTATGTTGGTAACACAGCATTTTATTGTAGCAACTTTCCAATATTATACAAGCAATGTTTAAATGTGTCCTTGTTTTTTAGGGTTTTGTCCCCCCAATAAATTTTGGCTTTTTCCAGATTTCTTGTGCTGCAAAGTTCAGAGATACAGTGGAATGTCAAATAGATTTTACAAGAAGCTGAGAGCTGCAGGGGAACAAAAGTTTAGTACTGCTTATGGTGAGTCTACTTGCATTGTTAATAGCACAACAGGTCAAGTGTTCTTGCTTTTGATGAAGAAGGCTGTGGGTTCTACTCCCTCAGTAGGTAGATGCATTGCTGATACTGTACTGTGTTGTAAATGGGGTGGATGCTGCAGTCCTCTTTGGCGAAGATACCTAGTAACTATGAACCTGTTATCAGTTTGCTATCCATTCCCTACTGCGATATTACTAGCTTATCATTTTTTTAATGCAATATGGGCAATTGATTCCTCAAGGGCAGCAACCATTTTATTTGTAGATGAAACAATGACATATAAAGTTGTTTGTTAGCAGCAACCTCTTCTTTAGTTACAGATTTCTTTAATGTGGAATTTAGATGACTTCGTTCTTCAGAGATTATGCATATTTACTGATACTGGTGGAATGTAGAAGTCTGAGTAGACTTTTATGATGGAAATGTATGTTTGAGTAGACTTATGATGGAAATGTTCTGAATTGGGCAGTTTTGTCATTATTGGTGCATGCATTTTGTTTCATTGTTTACTGGAAAAATGTTTAAAACAATAAATTTAAAGTGCCCTGTAACAACTGTACTGTATTGTACAAGGAATATAATTTAATACACTCAGGAAGGTGTATCAAAGAGCATGTGTATGTTTCATGTTCAAGGGCCTATGGTTCAAGAACAGCCCAAAGTTAATCTTTATCTGCCACTGGCAAAATGTATTTTCTTTGAATGTGGGTTTCAATGCTGTTTCAATGAATGTGAGTTTCAAGGGCAGACAAGTTTTAATGCGAAGTCTTTTTTCATTGTGAGACTGCGTTGCTTTGTTTAGCAGATATCTATTAGGGTTTGTGCTGTAAAATGCAAAATAAAACTTTCAAATGAAATCCAAATCATCGCAAAAGTAAAACAGTATGCGCATTACAGTGTTTATGGTAAATGGGGCGAAATAACCAAGGGATGGGACATTGGAATGGCTGCAGGAGAAGGCTCCATTCGACCATGATTTTGTGAGAGGGGAAGGGCAGCAAACTCAGACAGCCCCGGCTGAACTATACCTCTCAACTGTCCAGATTTTTGCAGAATGAATAGATTTTTTGCTACTTATTTTTGGTTTGTTGCTCATAAAATTTGTGGTTTTCTGGCAAATCATTTAGGAATGACGTCACTAAATTATGACAGACATTGAGTTTCAGATGTTATAACCTTCGGAAAAATGCATGCTAAAACAAGACCTGTTATTCTATCAACTGTCTTAAGTTTATACAAGGGCAAGTTTTAGTACTGTCTGTATGTTCTCCCAATATATTTATTTGGCCTTGTCCAGATTTCCTGCATTAAGTGGTTGAGAGGTACGTGCAAACAAATCGCTTTATGGAATTAGAAATATCCAAACCTCTCAACTGTCCCCAATTTTGGCTCAAAATGTTGCTCTCCCCCTAATAACCCCTCCACAAAATGGCAATTTTGGAAGGAAACGTGAAGGGTTTACAATTATAAACAACTGTAATGATCAGAGTTATAGATTACTTTTATTTCAGAAATGCATGCAGACACTCTTATTTTGTCAGCTGCTCAAGTTAACAGTACTAATATTAAAAAAGTGTTCCTTCTTTGACAGGTTCCCAGCTGCATTGTGTGGCAATTTTATATTTTTGCATCACATTTTTGGTCTGTTTTTCATAAAATTGTGGTTTTCTGCCAAATTAGTGGTAAATCATTAAAGACTGAACTTAGAAAATAATTGCAAACATTTGAGTTTCAGGTTTCATACCCTTCAGAAATTTCATACTAATGCAAGACCTACTACTATTCTATTATCTTTCTAAGTTAATAAGAGCAATATTTAAATATTTTTCTTATTTTTGGGCCTGTGTCCCACTTCTGTGTATGGCTTTGTCCAGATTTCTTGCCCTGAGGTTGAGAGGTATGAGTGTCAGAGCCATCACCATCAGCCAGAGACATTTCAAATTGTGACATACTTGTTGCACCCCACTCCCCCATGTAGTGACTCTGGGTGTGTCCAAGCAAGGCAAGGAGCAGTTATGCAGTGTAAGTGTGCAGAGTATTCCCCCATCCAAGGTAGACACAAGTACAACAGTGGCTTTTCATCTGTCCTTGATTTTGCAGAATGTTCTGGTTTTCTTTCATATTTTTATACTGTTAATTTATGCTTCTTACTATTCAGAAAATGCATGCTGTCACAGTGCCTGTTGCTTTGTGTTTAAGTAACAATGCTTTAATGACCATTGGGTAAGCTTGTTTGAGATTGTAATATGCAAGTAACCTTTAATAAGCATACTATTAAAAAGGCTTTTAGTGTTGGTAATTATTTGTTGTTGCCATGCAGAGAATATTTACATAACTAAATAATGTACAAGCCTTAGGTATTGAAATGCATATGACAGTATTTGTAATAAAAGACAGGATTACAGTATTTTCAGAAGCTCATTACATTTGTTGGAGATTTGCAGTCATCTTTACAGGCTTTACCCGTAAACTAAACAGAATGCCAATCTATCATGTGTGGTCCATAACCTGTGCAGTAATCCTTTAAGCAATTTATCTTGAGCTTGTTTCTTGTTTGCTGTTCATTTTTTACTTTGATCATGTTTTCCCCATGAAACAAGTAGATAGTTGTTGTCAGGCAGCATGTCTTTTTTGGATAAGAAACATTCTTTCAAGTGGGAGTATCACAGAGATTTTTACTTTCAGCATGTTACTTGGTACTTTTATAAAGCTGAATATAAGTTATAATTAGAACTGCAGTGCAAGGAGAAGCTTGTTTTTTATACTTGATTTTGACTAGTATTCCAGTAATGTATTTAAAAAGTAATTTATTTTTTCATGCCTCACAACCTTTTTGTTTCCATCTAGATATTAAGTAAGCTGTCATGTAGCCAATGTATTTAAATATTTTTTCTTCTATGCTTTATTTTGTCTTGATTGGACTCTTGTAATGACTGTTTGGCACACAGGGCAGCGTATTTAATTAAAGTTCCAGTTGTTGATTTTGAGCATATCCCCACCCCTTTCTAGTTGGCCACACCTCTTCCCATTGGCCCCACCCATTCAGCTGTCTCCTGCAGACCCCCTTTGATTTGAAGTCACCAGCCGCCACTGCCACATTGTCTATGGCCAGAGTCAACAGGCACTGAAGTGCAGTACCACACTACCCTGATTGTGTGCCTCACCCTTCATCTGTCCAATATCTGAGGGCTCACCAGAATGGGTTGGTGTAAGCCTAATGACTGTGTCAGATAGAATTATAGGGGATGGCTGAATGTCAACCTCTGTGTCAGATTCAACCTCTGCACCCTTTGACTGTGTCTTTGTTTCCCCACTATCATCATCAGAGTCTGCTGATACTATGATATCAGGTGGTAGGAGCCCCACACTTCCACTATCAGGATCACCTTTAATAATTAGCAACAAATATTGGAAAACAATTAAAACCTACACTACAATAGTCCAATATATGCAGACAAAATAAAAGTGGTGCTGGTATTACAGTCAGTACGATAAGACACACAACAGTCCTGATCATCACAAAATAAATATTCCTTTGAACTGCCCATCAGTACTGACATAAAATGTTTGGTATATCAAATGCAGATGAGAGTATGCTGCCTATGTTGGATGGTCCTGGAAGAAGTTAAGCAAAAGGTAAGGACACCATCATCACAATGAACAGTAAATCTGGGGCATATAATCTTGCTCATGATATGTACATTAACAATACTGTTAACAAGGACATGGATGGCATGTCCACCCCAAGTCCAGATGTAATCAGACTGTGTTGTTAACTGTCTCAATCATACAACACCCCCTAAATAAAATTCAGTTAATATTACACAGAGCTTAAGAACTGATGTCAATAACTCAGTATATAAGACATTAAACAACTGAGATAGGTAACCTCCTGTGACACAGCCGTCCTCCCATCAACATCAATGACATGCAGCTGTGTACTTTCCAGTGAGCTGTCTGCTTCTCCACAGTGGACAGGAATTCTTCAGTTGGTGTCAGTGGTGGATTTGTAGCAGGTCCCCCCACAGTAGCCATCCTTTCCTAAGCCACTGCAGCTTCTCTCCTCCGATATTATCATGCCAGTGGCCCTATGGAGCACCTGATGATATATCCTGCCCTGGCCACCTACTGTGTTCATATCAGCCACTATCTGCTACCAAATTTCCATTCTGAGGGATGTATCCCATGTCCACATTTGAGCAAGAAGGCACCATTTTGCCTAAATTCAGTCACTATGATGTAATTTTCAGGGTTATTGAAGAGTGGTTTGTGAAGATTGGTCACCTGAGTGCCATACCGCTAGGTGACATGAAACACAACAGAAGGATTTTCCACATAACTATCACATACACAAGAGTCCTGTTGAAATCACACATACAATCTGCACAATTATCCACTGCAGATACATAAAGCACTCAAGATAGCCATATGCAAAAAAGGTATTTACCAGTTGTAACATATGGCAATCAGACACACTGCAAGGTTGGAGCAAACCAAGGAGTGTAACAATAGCCAATTCTGTTTGTGCCAACACAGACATGGAACTTGCTTCCCCCCACCCCCAAAACATCAGGCAAAAGATACATGCTGCTAACAGACTGTTACTATCTTGGAAGGCTAGCAGCCCATCACATTCACAATATGAAAGTAATAATGGGAAGACTGCAAAGAAAAAAACAGTTGTAACAACAGCACCTCTTAGAACAGTTGATACTGATGTGGATCTGATAAATTAAAATGCCCTGACAAACATGCCTATGCCATCAGTACACCTCTAAGAAATGCATACAGATAAAATTGGCATTTGCTAATGTATATATATACATATATATATATATATATATATATATATATATATATATATATGGATTCACTTCATAACCTTGAAATACTGAAAAAATCGAATTTCAGTATCTCGAGACTAAGAAACCGAATCCACAAAACACTGACAAAAAAAACCGTGAAATTCAAAACACCGAACAAACCGCATACACTACACCACACATACACCACAACACCCAGATCACAACATAAACAAACAAAACTACACACATACATAACTCATACACACATAAGCAGGGGGGCAAGACCCCCTGCACCCCCATGTGGGGGGCTGCACCCCCACACCCCCCTACTTATATATACTAACTCTGAGATCGCACAAACACAAAACAAAAGCTAACTCACACACGCACATTCTCCAATCCCTCACAAACACATCAAACATATCAGCACACTCATACACACTCTAACTCACACTCAAAACCCTTACAAAACACTCACTTACCTGACATAACACCTACATCCACACACGGCACCGCGCACCATCAAAACACAATCCTGGACATTACGTAGCGTAAGATCATAACCGCGAATTCGAGATATATTTGAATTTGCGATTATGAACTTTCGGTATTTTTAACATTCGACTTTATAGTCTTGAAATACTGAAATTCGACATCTCAGTATATCGACATTATAAAGTGTTTCTATATATATATATATATATATATATATATATATATATATATTTAGGTTCATAGGGTCATAGGTAGGTACTAGGCTATTGGCCCTAGGGCCTATAGAAGCCTAGCCAAATGGTGCCCTGGCTTTTGCCACCCAAGAAAATTATTTTCCTGTGCCCCTGTCAAGCAGAACCACAGAAGTGATCCCCAGGGTGAATTTCCTATCTCCCATCCAATCATCAAGATTTTTCTTGAAGAGTGCTAATGAGGAGCTTTGTTTGATATAGATAAGTAGTTTAAAAATAACAAAACTGTTCCGCTTAGGCAAAAAACCACTCGCCGCTCTTTATTAAGACTCAAAATAACAAAACTGTTCTGCCTCTGAGTAGGTGATATGCGACAGAGTAAAGTTGGAGTTTTTTGAGATGGTCTGCATAGGGCACCTGTTTGAGGCTGGTAATCCTCTGTGTGAGGTATTTCTGTGGCCTTTCCAGTTGATGTAGATGTCTTGTAAGGTACATACCAAAAAGGGCATTGTACTCTATAATGGGTCTAATGAGTGATGAGTAGAGGGGAACAATGACCTCTTTTTTCCTGGATGAGAAACCTTTTGTAATGAGGTGTGCCACATAGAAGGATTTCCTGACTACTGTGGCGATGTGATTATCAAAGGAGAGACTACTGTCCACCTGTGTCCCAAGGTCTCTTATCACACTTTCGGTGTTAAGTAGACTACTGCCTATGTGGTAGTTCATGGGTACAGAGTTTTTACCAATAGGGATGACAATGCACTTTTTGGCATTGAGCTTGAGGCCATGGCTTTGACACCAGGCATCTGTCTCAGTGATGCCCGTTTGTAGGATGTCCACATTGTTAGGAGTTTTGATTATGGCTCCAAGTTTACAGTTATCTGTGAACTTTGTTAGCCAAAGACCTTCTGTGTTAGCCTGTACTTCAGAGAAGTAGATACAAAACAGGAGAGGACCTAGGAATGAACCCTGTGGTACTCCACTTGTCACTAGTTGAAGTTGGATTTAGAGTCTGCTACTTTCAGTTTGAGTTCTGTCAGTGAGCCAGTTGGCAACCAGTCTTGTGTCATAGGGATTTATACCTAGTTTAGTGAGTTTATCTATAATTCCAGAGTGGGAATGGTGTCACAGTTTACTCCTGACATTTCAGAATAGCTAGTATATATCTGAGAAATTCAACCATACCTTATCAAAAGCAGTAGTCTTCTGTTCAGATAAATGCCAAAGTACTATCATCTTGTCTGCTATCAACATAAACAAGTCTCCTCACCTTACGGTTCCCTCTTTATGGTATAAATTCAGGGCTGTGAGCATGGTGAAAATGCAAATAGGTGTGAACTCATTAGAATTGTTGAATCCCAAACATTTGACTTTGTGTACCAGAAGTAAACATAGTGCAGGCACTCTCTCAGTATTTCTTGCTAGTTGATTACAACTGCGCATGATTACTGGTAGGGAAAATGTAAAAACAACAGCAATTCAGACTCCTTTATACCCAGTGGGTATAGGTCAGACTTACAAAGTGTAGAAATAATTGCAGCAATGCTTGGAATATAAGCAGCACAAAGTTCACAGTTTCTGTGCACTAGCATCCAACCTGTCCTTTATATCTTGACAACTATATATTATTTCCATTTAATATCCCCACACATTTTAAGGACAATGATACTGAATGCTTTACTGAATGAATGTTCCAGATTACTGGTCAGATAATGCAAGAGTGAGCAACAAACACGGAGAGATAAGACTGCATATATATATATATATATATATATATATATATATATATATATAAGCAATAATTAGAAATAATTGTGTGATCACTTAGTGCACTATGTCTGAAATTAAAACATGTATAAACTACTATCATATGTTTTGGTAGTACTGTGGATGATGTTGCAGTTGTTTGCAAACACAGTGATTTAATTCTCTGCTGCAATGCTGTTTGTGTGACACAGAGAGATAAGACACCCTTACTGTGTTTTGAAGGTTCACTAGAAAGAGAGTTCATATGCAGACAAGTGTGATAATGTTCCATGTGCACCAACAGAAATCGTTGTTGATTTAATACATTTATTTATTCCAGTCTCATAATTTTCCCCTTTTTTCCAAAGCCACTGTTTAAGTGCTGCTCAGCTTAGTGCAAACGGGGTAAACACAGTAAATGTCATGGCTAGCAGTGCTTACTTTGTGCACCGTTTAGCAGTGAGGAAACCTGGACTAGTGGTCCAGACAGAAAGTACACAGAACACCAACAGACAAGGCGTAGACAGTGTATACATCTAAAAGGATACATTGTTGCAGTTTTGCTTTCCATTGAACAACCCCACTAAGTGACATTGCATGGCGGTTAACACACTGAAGTTAAGACTCAATAGAAAAGTATTTAACTATTTTTGTGGCAGCAGGTGTAAATGTAGGGCTGGAGTACAGATGGTTCTGGGTTCTAATACACAAAATGTAACAAAAGTTTACTGTTGTTGTTGTTCAATTTTGATTAATGACTAGGAATGTACCCAGTGTTATTTCTATATTCTTGTGGCAACAGCTGCAAGTACAGGGCTGCCATATACATGGTCCTGGGTTCTAATACAGGAATTTCAAGACATTTTTGCAGTTGTACCATTTCACATTATGTTAAATATCATTTATAATACTTTATACCTAATTATAAATAGTGGAGTTGATATGAATTATATGCATGAGAGATATGAATTATATGCATGTGTTTTGAAGGTTCAGATGCATGTTTGAGGGGATACTTTCTACTATGTTTCTGTAGGTATAATTCTGCTATTTGGATTTGTATGGCCTTCACACATAAATAAGTCACATGCACAAATGAATGTATATACAACAGCCTTGTCACATCACACACAGACATGGTTAACACCTCATTATGTCCTTTGTACTTATTAATGGTGCATGACTATAAGAGAAATGCACCACTTCTGTGGCAAAGATAGAAAATCACCACTGTAGAAGAAAATGTGCTGTCCCTTATGTATAGGTTTGAATACCACGCTGGAAAAATCAGTTTAAGCAATGTATAAAGCCAAAGAAACATGTGTCAGGTCATAAAATGTACATGGCATGTATGCCCCCAGTGCATGTCTCCAAAGTTAAATCACCTAACATTAACAGCAGCAGACACTCCTCAAACTAATGTAAAGTGTCAGATTAACCTTCCAGATTAAAAAATCATTTTCTACTCTGTTTGGCACTGTTGCTCTTCCTTTAACATTTAACACTTAAAACTGTGCAAACATAATTGGGATCGTTTCTTGGGTTTGCACATTTCCAGTATAAGCAATAACAGGAATTGGGAGGAAATCATCATTGTCCATTGCTCTATTCTTGGGATTAGACATGACTGGTGTTAGAGGAGAAGGTGTCCAATTTAGAGTACAGAGGTGGGATGTTCCAGAGTCTAGAGTATTTATTGGACTCCTGGTAGCACACCACAGGCAAAGGCTTCTGCAGGGGGACAGTTCTAGCTCCCAGTACAAGCCTAAGGTTTGGAATAGTTTAGCTCAGGCTGTATCCAGTGCAAATG
>NC_056743.1:1886689738-1886840970 GCF_019279795.1 Protopterus annectens
TAAGTACTCCCTTGTATGTAACACAACTACTGAGTATGTACAGGACATCTACATGAAAAGCCATAATACCTTCATAGTTCACAGCCTTCAACACACTAAAACCTGAGTACAATGCACCATTCCTCATGTCCCTCCCTGCACATCTTCCAGTGATGTGCAGCTGAAGTGTACCACCTTTGCCACAGTGAGCTGTCATGCATCTATTTGTGCATACCTAGGTATTAGTTTTGTTACATAAACAACATAACTGTCTGATCTCGCAGAACCCCCAGATGCATGGGTGTGATATCTTTTCCAGTAATGCACTCAGTACATACATAGATGTTTAACAACATTGATGGCATGCTTTACATTTGTGACAATGTGGATCGTGCAATATATATATATATATATATATATATATATATATATATATATATATGGATCTACCTGACTACATCGACAGTTCACAACACCGACAACGACTCAGAAGATTGACAAGTCAGAAGACCGATGGAGGAAAACACCGACGCTGAGAACACTGAGATGGGGAAAGGATGTGTAAGTATGTGGGAGTGACGGCCGTTAGGGTGCGAGTAAGGTAAGTGTGCGATGTTGACGGTCTGTAGGGATAGGGGTGGGATAAGTGAGTTAGGGTTAGGGCGTGGGTTAGGTAAGGGTGCAGTAGTGATATTTTTTGGGTTAGGGGCGGGTTAAGTGAGTTAGGGTTAGGGCGCGGGTTAGGTGAGTGTGCGATAGTGACGGACCTTAGGGTTAGGGTTTCGGTTAGGGTTGTAGATAGTTGTGTATGTAAGGGTTAGTGTTGGTTTATAAGGATTTTGGTGTGCTTGTGTTGTGTGTGTGGGTTTTGGACAGGGGATTTGTTTTGTTTGTTGTTATGATGTGTCGAGTGTATGAGGTGTCGTGTTTGTGAACTGTCGATTATGTGGTGTCGGTGATGTCGTTGTCGGTGTTGTGAACTGTTGATGTAGTCAGGTAGATCCATATATATATATATATATATATATATATATATATATATATATATATATATATATATATATATATATATATATATATATATATATATATATATATATATATACATACATAGATATAGATATATATCTCTCATGCACACCACTCATCTAGCCTGTAGTCATCATAATGTCAAGTGTCACTACTCACACCTCTAGCATATGTCAGTGTCAGGACAGTGTGCCTGATTACACTCATAGACTGCTGACATGTCATAATAATTGTGCAAGTGTGTTGATATAGAACCATCTATGATCACTCAGAATCAGATATGTTGTGTCAGAGACATGGGTATTACTGGTGGTGTTATTCTGATATTGTCCATGATTGTGCATGTTTGTTTGAATGTTGAACATGAGCCTGAAACTGGGTCCCACTTGTTGGAAACCTCTGCTGACAATACAGACATATTCAGGCAAATCAGTTTCCACAGCTCTTCACAATATGCACCCAAACCCAACTGTATACAACATCCCTGATAGATGTCCTTTCCATTGTTCATGTCTGGATGCTTATATCACACAGACATCTTCTCCACTGTTATGTTAACTTGTGTCTCCATTAAACCTTTCATGAAAGCGTGACAGTTGAGACACTAGTTTTTAGTTTATGTATGCTGTGATGTTTTTAAAAATGTTAAGTATGGCTTTAAATAATTTAATTGTTTTTAATTGAAGTAATTAATGTTAATTGGAATACTATTTCATGTGGTTGCTTTAAGTCATTTTTATCTAAGTCTGTTGAAGAGGTGAACCCTTGAAAGCACTTACTTACAATAAATTGGATATTCTGCTGTGTTGCATCCAGTGCTATGGTGTTTTTTCTCATTTGCTTCTTTTTTCTCTGGCTGTTTTATTGCCTGAGGCTATATTCTTTATTTATATTCATTTTGGTGTTTATGCCTCAAGTGAACATGGCAGAAGGTATGACAGAAAGAACTTCTGAAGAGATATCCAATCTTGATGCTAAAATTTCAAATGAACTTAGAAGAACTATGAGAAAAGGTTGCAAGTAACCAAAGTCAGAAAGTTGCAGAGAGACGTTGGTGACTTCAAGAATGGCAATGTTTTTTCGTGGAATAGAAACAGGAATGATACACACCGTATATGGCATGAGGGTGTGGTTGTTGAGACTAACAGCAATGTTAGTAATGATTCTGCCCCTAATGTCTCTGTGGGAACACTTCCCGACCCTCCCACTTAGAAGTGAGCCGGAACTAGGAGGCAACATAGTGATAGCATCACCTGTAGTGGATTCTCAGTTGGGGCATGATTCTGCTACAGGTAATAGGAACGGCATGAGTAGCCTGGTATCAGGAACTGACTGTAAGCGTGAGAAACAGGTTGTTAAACCTAAGGAACACAGAGTGCAACAGTCGAATGTTGCTGCTTTTAGCAGTAAAGACTCTATAACACCAACAACATCAGGCATGAGATGTTTTTTATCAAATAAACCATTATCGATCAGGGGAAGGTCCAGGAGTCAAATGAGAAGCCAAAAAATAAGGAGAATGCAAAGTACAGAGGATTGGAACAGAAGGGGAAAAAGATCCAAACAGGTTTGATTTTTAACATTTCAACGTATGGATTGACTGATGCTCAGAGACTGTTATTGAGCAAAGGGTTCAGCTTTGTACCGGCTAGAAAAGCACAAAAAAAATGATATTCTTAAAGATTTAAGGCTATTTGCCAGGACATTGACATTGTGTGTGTTTTTTAATAATGCAAATACTACTCAATTGATTTTTAAAAATCCAGTGTGTGTTTGTTCCACCCAGCATTGCTATTACTGATACCTTTGTGAAGATCTGTGATAAACAGATCAGGGATAGTTTTGATAGTGAAGATGAACATAAACTCTACAACAATATGTCTAAAGAATAGTATGATGCACTGAAAGAACTGAGAGAATTAACTTCCATAGAAGTTAGGCCCGCTGACAAGGGTGGAGGTATAGTTATTTTAGATAAGGAGTTGCATCACAGGCAAGTGTATGTTCTTTTAAGTTACAGTGATACCTATGAATGTATATCAGTAGCTACTGTTAAAGCTGTTATGGATAGAATAGCATTTCTGATTTTTGATCTACTAATAACTAATATAATATCAAAGACACTCTTTGAATACTTCTCAGTTGAACATTCAGTGGTACCAATTATATATGGTTTGCCAAAAGTTCATAAATATCTTAGTACTCCACCCATGCAACCTAAAGTCTCTGGCAGAGGCTGGGCTATGGAAACCCTATCCATTTTTGTCGAAAAGAACTTACATCACATATTAGAAGAGTGTGAGACTGTTCTAAGGGACACTAAAACATTTTTAGAGTTATTAAAAATGAAATGGAAACCTGACTTTTCTGAATGTTACTTTGTTACTATGGACATTGTATCCCTCTTCATGGTCATACCGAATCAATGGGGTATTGATAGTATTAGTGAACTATTGCATAGCAAGGGGGTTGAGGGTGATAAGATACTCTTGATTTGTAGCCTATTGGACATTGTTTTAAGTAACAAGGTTTTTATGTTCACTGATGAATACTACATTCAAAAGGTTGGCATGGCAATGGGCACAGCCTTTCATTTGGGAAACAGAGTTTATACTCTCTAATATGACCTATGCCAACTCTGTCTTGTGGTATACTAGATTTTGGATTATATTTTTTTATTATGGCAAGGAACTGAGACAAGATTAAGAGAGTTTATCCAGTATCTCAATACGACCACTGATTTTCTGAGATTCACATACAATTATAGTTTACAACAGGTGGAATATTTAGATGTGACTGTTAGTCAGCATTCGCTCAATACTGTTAAAACTAGTTTGTATAGGAAAGGGGTTAGAACGAATAATCTATTGCACAATACAAGTATGCACCTGGACCATTGCAAACGTAATATAATATAAGGACAGGTGGTCAGGTTGATGAGATTACATAATGATGATGCAGAGGTGAATTCAGCTGTAGAGTCCCTTAAATTGGATTTTATAGAAAGGGGTTATAAAAGTAAAGGTATAGACAGACACATTAAAGAGACATGGAAAGATAGATATGGTAGGTGTAAACCATACTTTACCAACAATGCAACAGTTTGTGACACACATGTAGGTAGTGTTGTTGAGAGTAGTGAGATGCTACAACAGATCACTAATGAGAGTAGCAATGATATGAGAATAACTTTGACATATACTAGTAATATAAATATGATCTGCAATGTCATTAATAAGAACTGGAATATACTCTCTACTTTGGATGGGGTGAAGGAGATAGTAGGAGACAAACCTAAGTTTAGCTTTCGAAATAATAAGACCCTAAAGAACCATCTTTGTTATAAATCTAGCTTAAATAGGACTACTCTTAGATCAGATAGAGTAGGTACATATACATGCAGGAGTTGTACTGTCTGTGCATATATACACACAGGTACTAACTTTGTACACCCTAGGCTAGGCTTCAGAATAGAGCCTTCTCACTATGCTGACTGTAAAACAGTCACTCTAATATATTTGAGTTATTGTGTCAAATGTTTTTCATATTATATTGGCATGACTAATCGACAGTTCAAAGACAGGATACTTGAACATATGAGGGATACAAGAAATAAAAAGGAAAGTAGTGCCTTGGCTGTGCACATCAAGAATGAAGGTAGTGAGCATATGTTTAAGTTTCTGGTCTTGGAAATACTTGCAGTCAGAAAAACGGGAGGAGATATGAGGAATATCACTGAGGCGGCTGAACAAAAATGGATTATGTTACTGCGCACTGATAAAGCGCCTGGTTTGAATTATATGGACTCCATTAAACCTTTCCTGAAAGCGAGACAGTTGAGACACTAGTTTTTAGTTTATGTATGCTGTGATGTTTTTAAAAATGTTAAATATGGCTTTAAATAATTTAATTGGTTTTAATTGAAGTAATTAATGTTAATTGGAATACTATTTAATGTGGTTGTTTTAAGTCATTTTTATCTACGTCTGATGAAGAGGTGAACCCCTGAAAGCGCTTACTTAAAATAAATTGGATATTCTGCTGTGTTACATCCAGTGCTATGGTGTTTTTCTCATTTGCTTCTTTTTGCTCTGGTTGTTTTATTGTCTTGGGCTATATTCTTTGTTAACAATGTAAATTACTTGATATGGAGACATCACTAAATGACATAGATGGAAGACTCAAAGAAGAGGAAAATCAGACAGAATTATTACTTCACCAAAATAACTGGCTACTTAATAAAGTGGATGATTTAGAGAATAGGGAGAGGAGAACTAATATAAGAATATTTGGCCTTCCAGAAAAAAACTGAGGTTGAAGACATCATCACCTTTTTGAATTCCTGGCTTCTTGAAGTGCTTGGTTTAAAAGAGGGATTATCAAATGGAATAGAGAGAGCTCACAGAGCCATAGGAAAATCGATACCCTCTTCACCTAATGCACCACCAAGATCAATTGTGGTAAAGTTCCTGTCCTTCTTTGATAAAGAGCTCATTTTAAAAATAGCCTGGAGAAAAAGTCCCATAACATATAAACAGAGTCAGATTAGATTTGACAATGATTATTCTGCAAAAGTGTTAGAAACAAGGAAAAAAACTTGGCCATTAGTGAAACTTCTCAAACAAAATAAAATAAAAGCGCAGATGGTATATCCTGCTAGAATCAGAATTTTATATTCAAATGACTTGAGAACCTTTAACAATATTGAATAAGCTTCTACCTTCATCAAGAATAATAATATCATCACAATTCCTGAAGAAATGGGCTGGACTGTTTCCACCAACTTGAAAAGATCTCCAGAAAAAAATACTTGGTCTGATGTAAGGAAAAAGAAACAAAGAACTGTTTCTAAAACTACACAGTCTTCCAAATCTCTCAAAGAATCAACAAAGATATAGACTTCTGGACTTTACCTCAAAATGTATGTATTTGGCGATATTGTACTTGAGGGCCTCACCAGTTCATTTTGCACAGAAGTGGGCATGTCACAAATTGAGTGACAACCCTACCGTATTCGTGTTTGATGCATTGGCTGCTTAAAAGCTTGCTGTGGAAATGTATTTGAGATATAGTTATTCTATTGGAGATCTATCTACTTGTTAAGCAGAGAAGACATTACAATGTATGAAGCTCCTTGTTTGTTGATTAGGTTTTGAAAAGTCCTAATGAAACTTAATCTTTGGTTTCTGTCTTAGTTTGGCAGATATAGAGTAGAAAACAAATAAGGGGCTAGGTATACTAAAGGTGCATTGCAGTCATTACTAAAGAAGTAGATATGATGGTATTCATAGCTAAGTTAAACATGAGTGCAGCAGACATTTGTGCGACACTCACAGAGAATGTGGCATTATTAGAGGTCTGCTGCAAATATGTGCGACCATCTAAAAGTCAAACAGACAGCCCAATGCAAATGAGTACACACTGATATTTAAAAGATGAGATGTATATAACTGCTGCACTGATGGTTTGGTAATGATACAGTTTTCCTGCTTTTTGTGACAAGCACTGCTGTTTTTAGTCACTTTGTTGTTAGCAAAGGTGTTTAGCTTGGCTTTGAGTCTTATTTCCTGCCTTGAGAGGCTTGATTCCACTGTATCTCAACCCAGTGTATAGAGAGGTACTCTGCCTTGGAGGATGTGGTATATATAGGCACTAGGTAACTTATTAACCTTAAATTACATTACATGGGGACATTGTAGGTACTTTGGTGAACTTGTTTGGTCTGCAAACTGGAACTGGAAAATTGCATGGCCTTCATATTCTTGCAAAAAGCAATATTGGACAGTTTCCTTTCTTTGCTGGTTATGGTGCAATAAAACCTGTCAATTACTGATATTGGTAGCAGTCTACTGATATATTTATTGTCATATTACATGTCAGTGCACTTGTTTTCTTTTTACATTTTGTTGTACATTCGGACGGAATGCATATTCATGAATGACATATCACGGGGTGGGTTTTGGCTGGGGCTTGCCTCTGCACATCTGGTGAGGCTCTCAAGTACAGTATTGCCATTTATTTTATCTATTATATTGCTTACTATACTCTGAGACATTTATACTTTTTCTTAAAATTATACTTTATGCAACATACTCATCACAAGTCTAGTAGTTGTGTCTAATAATGTTAAATGGTTTTATAACTTAGAGTGACTTCTAAAAATATGGTTACATCTCATTCATAGGCAGTGAGGAAAACAGATTCAAATGTCATCTTTCACTTTAGTATAGTTATATGTAAAGGAAGAAAGAGACAACATATATACAAATGTTATTTCTCATCTCCCTTTTTATTAATAGTATATTTAGTTCACCTCATTGTTGCATAATAGGAATTGAAAATTTGTAATCATAGTTTTTGTGGCTTACTGACTTCATTACACTTCGAATTCCCATTTTAAAAGTAACATAGATATCCATATTTTTAATTGTGGAAAAAAACAGTTAGAGTCACTATAACCAGAGTTCCGTTACTGGGTTCTGACAATGCTGTTATTTGAAACATTCTCCTGCACTAGTTAGAGCTTCCCTTGTCTGCTATGAAAGATTTAAGGTGGAAATAGTTAAGGAATCCCCTGCTTGTCTAGCGCTTGTAGTGTGATATCAGTTGCACAAGCAGTATATTTTAAGCTCATTTAACATGGTGCTTGTATTATTAAAATCTACAATCCCTGACTTATTTTAAATAAATAAAAAGATTAGGTGTGAAATCAGTGACAGATTAGCTGTTTTTCATGTAGGTAACACAAAAAAGAAGAGTTTACAGTAACATTGAATAACATCCAATTGAAAACGTAATAGAAGCATTACAGATTACATTGTTACACTTAAAGTAAACACAGTCCTTTCTTACTTCTGAATTATTCCTACCTAGGCTACAAGATACGGTACTTACGTATTATCACAACCAGATTTTTCGCGATAATACCACTTACTTCCTGATGTAGAAATCTGATGCTTAGTGTTGTAGAAATGTTAGGGACTGTCTTTTCTTTTACAGTGAAGTTTGTTTTAAGAAGAGTTATCAAGAAAAATGAAAATAGTTAATGTTATTGTGGCTGTGTGCACTTTACTGGCAGCATGTGTGGAACTATCTCATTTGTGCATTAACGGTGCTCACAGCAAGAGTGACACTACCCTTTTCCATTGTTCTTGATAACCATCCTTAAAACAACCTTCACTGTGAAAAGAAATTCAATTTAAACATAACCATACCTGTGCTGTTAATGTTAAATCACCCTTCCCTCTCTAACTTTGTTTGCATTTTCTTAATGGTTATTCCATACGCTTACATTTTTTCTTCCAGGAGCTTCAGTAACCAATACAATGATAATACGAACTGAGAGAATTACAATGTAACCATATGTTTTGTAATGGGATGATCATATGTGTGTAAAGGTTAAATGTAAGTACATGTAATTGAACTTTATCTAAGCATGGAGTGCAATGCAGAGACAGTAAGGACCTTTGTATCTAACTAAATCAGACTGCTTTCTCCACTCGCCAAAAAGTCATGTTTTCATGCCCAACTTCCTTACTCCATAGCACCCCAAAGACAGTAGCTTCTTCATCTGTTCTTCCATTCAGTCTACAAATCTGTATAGCATTTATCCCTTTGTTAAAAAAAAATGATCAAACTTATTTCTGAAAAACACAGTTACAGTATAGTTTGTATAAGGCGGTGCTTTCAACGGTTACAGCTGCCTGACCCTTCAGTTTCTCTTTTGCTCCATTTTAGAAAAGTACCATTTCCCCTTTGCAGTGTTCCATGGGAAACTTTGAGAATTGCAATGTAATGTAGTACAGCACTGCTGGAAGTGTTTACACATGAGCGTTTTCAAACATTATGTCAGTTCAGTGACACACACTTCACTAGACACTTTCAGTTCATATTTCAGCAGGATAACAGCTTGGGAAGGAGCCAGTTCTCCTGCTCAGAATCTGGTTGCGATAAAACGTAAGTACCCAAGATACACTATGCTATGGTGATCCAGTAAAATGACATGTCTGATAGTTTTGTAACCATCTCTTACAGAGTTGCAAGTGTAAATAGGAAAATATGTGTGTGAGATGCACACATCAGCTGCAGTTGTGACATACTCCTGTGCACATAAATAAAATTGTCAGGTTTTAGACATATTTTACTGAATACTTCATTAACCTGGTAACAGAAATCATCTAATTTCAGAAGCCACAAAGGGACTTATTGACTTGCACTTATAACTCCTGCTTATTTGAATATAATGTGCACATTGCTTTATTAGATAACATAGTAAACCCTGTACTGTGCAGTGTTGTTATTTTCCTCTGCTCACACTGTCTAGACATGTTCAATTGAATTGATTTAGTAGTAACCAAATAAATAGTGAATACAGTAGATAGTAAATTACTGATTACTCTCCTCACCCTTCAGTGATTTCTAATCTTTGGTAAGTGGGGTTCAACTTTGAGTAAAGTGGCAAAGATGCTGGTAATTAGCCAGAATTCTTACACCAACATGCAAGTAGTTGTTTAACTGCACAACTAAATTGTGTGGGCATGTGTACTTATTTTCTATGATGAACAGTTGATTTATTCCCAGCAAAACTTTAAGCCATGGTTCTATAACTCATAAAATTGGCATCAGACAGTCTTGTGAGTGCCTGTTGATGTATTGTGGGAATTGCCTTGATGACGGGGAAGTACTGGGAAACCTATAGTAAAATTGCACATAAATTAGCATAATAAAGTAGTTTAGATGTCATTCATTCTACCAAGAATTGTTTGAATTACACATTTATAGATATAGGTTCCTAAGAAACACAAATCCTAAATGACATTCTCTATGCTACACATCTGGTTAAGGCAGGGATTTATAACATAAACTACCTTTAATCCTTCAGACATTAGTTGTACAGCTGATTATTATGCAGCTGATATTTTTACTGAATATTGACAACTGTTTAAATAATAAGGTTATCAGTTTCTTAGTGAGATGGTTGGTAAAATGAGATCATCTTGGAATTTCATCTTTATTTCTTTAAAGTAAAGGGCCCATGAGGAAATGTATTCATGGTCTGCGTTTGCTACTGCTTCAAGTAATAAAATAAGACAGATTTGTAAATTGTAATTCTTGATGAGAAACTCAAGTAGAACACTAATTAAATAGATATGAGATAGAGAGATTTCTTAAGGCACTGTTCAGCTTAATAGGTTTTGTATTTTTTAGAGTGTCATTACTTTTAACAATTTAATAACAAAGAAGGGAGTCTGCCTACTCTTGTATCTTGCTGCATGACACAGTCTTTGATAAACACTCTATTATAAAGGTTCTAAGGAACTGTGGCTGTATAAAACAGCTTCAGTAATGCTCTGTCTTGACTAGCATTTTGTTCAGTATTCTGTGATGATATTCTCATAATATGAATTGATATTATAACTATGCTTTAGTATTAAGAAGTTTATAAATTGCTCACCCACATGGCCACTTGTTAGGGCAAATTGCTTCTGTTTCATCATCAATGAGTGATCACTATGGCCTAATGTTGTCTTTCTTCATTTTTGCTTTTAATTGGTCACAACTACATTCATGGGTGGACATAAAATAAACTGAATCTGGTTATGCTTTCTTTTGTTTCTAATTGCAAGCATGTGAGTGATACATAGAGATTCATGACATGCATTGTTCAATCAAACATATTTACATTATCATCTCTAGTGAACACAACTCTATGGGTTCATTCTATGGACTACATAGTTTTTTTGTAGTATGATTCAAGTGTTCTTAATAGATTTGTCCATATTTATCATCACTTATTGATACATTTCTAAATCTACTTCACTCAGTTATAATATATTTTTAGTATATAGGAGAGTGTTTATCTGACATAATCATTAATATATTGGTCATATCAGAATATTGGAGAATATTAATATGTATATATACTAGTCTCAGGCTAAAGAGAACTAATGTTAAGCAACATTTACTGTGTTATAAATGAGATTTTACTTTATGAATGTTTAAGTAGTGCATGATACGCTGGTTATATTCTGAAAAAGAAGTCTAATCTAATCTAAAATTAAATTGTATTACCAAATCAATACTCATTTCCAAACATTATGTTAATTCATTATTAATAGTTATATAGGGGAAATAATAACTAATATTGTTACATCTCCAAGATAAGAGAAAAGGTAAACTGGAGCTCGAAAGGGCTTAGTTTTTTTTTTCTTTCTTTTTTCATGAGGGTAGTTATGGTAGGCAATCTATTAGATTTCTTCTCATCTAGCAGATTGGAATTGTATTTCACTTCATGTACATTAGAGGGTTTACAAAGATAATTGGGACTTACGTATTATCACAACCACAGTCTAATTGACTCACTTTGCAGTTCAGCATGGTACAGATAGGCAAACAGCATGACAGAAACTAAAAGTGCTACAGTGTTATGGAGTGAGTAGGCTGTATAGTTTGCAGAAAGTAGTGGAAGTACTACATTTAAACATGTATGGCTGAGAGCGTTTTGGTCTCACCCTTCTCAGGTCATACAAGTCCCTGGATGCTTGACAGTAGCATACACATTGAGCATTTAGGCCTTCCTGGTTGAAAATACATCCTTATGCCTCATTACTGTAGTGTGCTGCCAATTTTCAATTACTTTTCTTGGCTTTTCTATAGTGCTTAACACTGAAATATTTGGTACCATTTCAGTTTCTATGCTATCCATCCATGCGTAACAAAGCAGTGGCATGGCTGCTGAGGTTATTCACCTGCTACCCGTGGTAAGAAACCTGGCATGCACTCAGGGCTTGGAAAATGGTTGACTGCTTCTTCTGTCATGGAAGTGTTACTGTGATTGCTGTGAAAATACATTTAAAACATTTTTCCTTTGCAACTTCATACAAAAAGTATTCTGTTGAGTTACATTCAAGCTGCAAGAGAAAGCACTGTTTTCAGTACTTTTTGACAGCCATCACAGTAACGTTTGCAGCACAGAAGAAGAAACAATCAACTGATTACTTCTGTTGTCTCCCGTTACACCTCCTAATGTAATTACTCTTGTAAAGAGTACATCCTAAAAAAAGTTGGATTTTGTTACCCAGATAAAAATGAAAGCTTGAAGGAAAAGATAGCAACAGTCACTCAGCTCAGCTGGAATGTTGTTGTGATAATGTCTGCCTATCTCTACCATGCCAAACTGCATAGTGAGTCATTTAGACTGTGGTTTTGATAATATGTAAGTACCAAATATTTATATACTTGTTGTTATACAAGTAATGTTGGCATTTTTATTTTTTCTTCTTTTTTATTGGCCTGAACTAAAACCTATTTTAAGTTATTTGACCAAAATTAAAATATTGACTACAATCAGAATTATTAACACAGTAGTTACACATTTTACATTTGGTATGGTATTACAAAATATAATACAAAACAAATTTGATGTAAAGTTAAATACTGAGAATGGACTTGACTATTTTATCCTTAAACACTAACATTTAAACAATCCAAGGAAAAGATCTAATTTATTAAGATATATGAAATTAAATAAAGTACAAGTAGTATTTCTTCAGGTGACTCACTTCAAAACAAATGATACCTTTAGCTGGAGCCCTAATGAATATATTATTTTATCTCACTCTTCATATAATAAAAAGACTAGGGGAACTTAAATTTTATGGAAAAAAAATGTCACTATGCCTTAAATCATTTACAAATATGAAGATAAAGAAAGACTCACTCCTAGCCATAGTAATAGTAAAATATAATAATAGACTCTGGACATTAGTAAATATATATTGGTTTCCAGGTATTGGGGTTGGGACAATAAGAAAACACATGGATCTAATAACTAGAGTATATACAGGAAATTTGATTTTGGGAGGTGACTTTAATTGTATATTGGATAAATCAGAGACCACAAACAAAAGAAATGTATGTGTAAGTTCTATAGAGAAGCTACTTAAGAAATGGGAAGAAAGTTTAAATCTAATTGATACATTTCGTTATAGGGAGAACAATTCATTATTATTTTCACACCAAGACTACAGATTTGGGACAAATACAAGGACTGATAAAATCTTCATATCTCAAGAGCTAAATTCAAAAATGATAAAATTTTCCATAATCCCTTGTGCCTTTTCAGACCATAATTCATTAATTCTCAAAATACATACAGCTTAGAAGAAATTAATTTTTATCTCAAGAATTCCAGCTTACATTACAAAATTAAAAAAAATTAAACCTTGGTTAGATTCAGAAGTACATTTTTTTAGATATAAGCTACACTACTGAAAAAAATGCAATTAATCTTTGGGATACCTTGAAAGCCTAACTAAATGGAAAAATTGTTTCATGGTATAAAAACAAGATAAAAGAGTGGAAATCAGAATTATGTAACATCCAAAAACAAATGACATATCTCACTATAAATTCATCTAGTTACACACAAAATAATCATAAAAAAGCATTGGAAGACTTAAACAAAAGATATAACGAGATCCTAACTTACAAAACTAATATAGCTGTAGAAAGGTTAAAACTTAGTTCCTATGCAATATCACCCTAACTTATGCATAATTTAGCAATAAGATTAAAAAAACATCCAATTGAAAATAATATTACAAGTATTATACATGAAGGAAGGAAAAAAAAAGGTTTCGGATATAAATGATATACTAGATGCATTTAAACATTATTTCTCTAACCATTATAATGATACTTCACATATAACTAATACATCAAACTTAGACCCAAAATTAGTAAATTTAAAGGCAATACCAGAAAAGTTAAAGTTAGACATTCAAAAACAAATATCTCTAAAAGAAATTACTCAAAAAATCAAGGAAAGTAAAAATAATAAAACACTGGGAATTGATGGAATAATTAATGAATTATATAAGATATTTCCATCTTCAGTAATATCATTATTTCACAAAACTTTGAATGAAATTCTAGCACAAAACACAACTCCAGTTTCATGGAGATACTCCTTAATTACACCCATTATAAAAGAAAACAAATACCCTTTAAAGTGTAAATCTTATAGGCCAATATCTTTACTTAATAATGATTATAAAATCTTCATGTCAATATTAGTAGAATTAAAAAATCACTGACACACATAATAAATGATGATCAAACAGGATTCATTTATAAAAGACACACACATGAAAATATACAAAGAATTCTAACACTAATGGATTTTCTAAACAGAAACAACCAAGAAGTTCTAATAGTAGCTTTGGATATAGAAAAAGCCTTTGAATCATTAAGCTGGGATTTTCTCTTAAGGCTTTAGAATTGTTTGAATTTCCTACTAATTTTATTATGCTAATAAAGAATATTTATAAAAAACAATTTGGCTTATGTAAAACTTGGGCTATTTACCTCGAAGGCTATTGAAATAACCAAAGGTAGAAAGCAGGGTTTGTCCGATGTCTCCCATCCTGTTTGCCTTAGGAGTTGAATTATTTGCCTCATTAGTACGCCACAACTCTAATGTATATGGTCAACTCAGTTAAAAAACGATATTATTTGCTGATTATGTTTTACTCACGTTATCTGTCTCGGAGAAATCAGTACAAAAACTAGATGAAATAGTGGAAAGGTTTTATCATATTTCCGGCCTTAGATTTAACAAGGGAAATTTTAATTATATACATTTGAATAAAAAGAGAGAATTTACCTTAACTACAAATTGTGTGACAGGAAATCAAGTTCCCTTAGTAAAATATTTAAGAATAACACTATGTGATAATTTAGAATCTATGTTAGCCACAAATTATAGCAACATAATTAATAAAATAAAAATGTTAATAGTAAGCTGGAATAAAATGTTCTTGAGATTTGAAGACAGATTACAAATAATTAAAATGACAATACTTACAAAAAATGATTACATTGCGCAAGCTATTCCTATACTACCTAACAAGAAAATCTTGAAATAAATAAATAAAATTCTATTAAATTTTCTTTGGTATCCACAAAGAAATAGAATAGCCTATACACATCATATTAGATCTTGGGAAATGGGTGGAATTAAACTTCCAGATCTAGAATCATACATAAAAGCTTCCACATTAAGAACTATCATTAATTGGATAGATCCTAATTATTCTTCAACATGGAAAACATTGCACACTATTATTTTTCTAAATGAAAATAAAATAATTAAAAATTGTATATTAAGTGAACTAAATAATAGGATGTGGCACATACTGACTGTTAATATTCAATATAATATAATAAAACCAACAAACTTAAATTATATAAATAATATTTACAATTTGTTCAGAGGATTTATATATACTAACCCTGATATTAAGATTTGGCTAGACTTGATAATACCCTTTGGCTCTACAAAGAATTTCTTCAATAAAATTCATAATGTTATTTTAACTAGATGGGAGGGGAAAACGTCACTTGTTGGCAACATTGTATAGAGAATCAAGTAGTATTAGACATTCAACAAATTCAGACTAAATATGACATTCCATCAGCAGATTGGTTGATATTACAAAGTGTATTATCATATGTTAATGATCTTAATAGTAAAATTATTAATTATCTTTATAAAAGTAGTCTGAATTTGATAAGTCTAATATCTAAAGTTATTTACGACAATAATAATTGGACAAATCTAATTTCAAAATTATACAAAATATTGATAACATATAAAACTAACCCTAATGCAAGATACTGGAATTTCATAGCAAAAGGATGTCACACTAATCTATCAACTGAGAGTAAAACAAATATTTTATGTTCTGTTAACATAACATTTAATTTACAACTATGGAAAATATTTACATGGAAATATATTCACAGGGCATGAATTGCACCTGATAAACTAGCCATATTCAATTCACTTGATAAATCCATTTGTTGGAGATGTTCTTTAAACTGTAAAGCTGATTGGTCTCATATATTTTTGATTGTATTAATATAAAAAAATTCTGGGAAGAAATTACTATTTTTCTCCAAGCTATATTCACAGATACCTTTATTTTAACCAAATCTTTAGTCCTCTTAAATGTTAATGATACTGTTGGAATGAATAAAAAAGATCTATACCTACTTTGGTCCATACTAGCTGTGGCAAGGAAATGTATAACTAGAAAGTGGAAGTCTTTGCAAGAACCTACTCTGGAAGAATTCTTGAGATTGATGGAAAAATCAGCAACATTAGAAATCAAGGTGAAGGAATCGAGAATTTCACCTAAAACATGGACAAACAATCCTTGGGAAACAATTTTAACTATTATTGAGGCATTAAAAATGAACCCTAAATAATTAATGTGTAACTTTATACTTTATTAATTGAATATTATAATTTTTTGTTACTAATTTCATATATTTTATTTTTTTCCCTTCTTTGTTCAGGTCAGTTGCACATAGTATATATAAAGGTTTATAATACTTGTTTATTGATGACTGTATTGTTAAACATTATATTATTTGGAAAATAAAAAATGATTTGAAAAAAAAAAGAGCCTCAATCTTCACCAGTGGGGATGTATACACAGGGTAGATGACAAGTATACACACTCACAGTAAAGTGCAATTTCCCTTAAGACCAGACAGGCACCACAGTCAGTCTGGCTGGTTTCTCCCTCTTTCTCCAGATCCCTAATAAGACTCCCCACTGGCACAAAACAGGTATATAGTTGAGATCTCAGCTGAGTGGCCAAGCCAAGACCTCCAGCACCCTCTCTGTCTAACCACTGTGTTTCATGTCCTTGCCCAAGCAGCTGACACACACACACTCTTTGAGATTTGATTTATACACACACACAGACACATGCATTCTCCCTCACACACACACACATACACACACACACACACACACACACACACACACACACACACACACACACACACACACACACACACACACACACACACACACACACACACACACACCAATGCACATACCTGGGAAAGGCTGGCACAGGTTTACTAGCTATGCCCCCTTCTGCCCAGGCTATAAGGTAGTTTTGACCACCACCAGCCACTCCTTATCAGCTACTCTAAGGCCCTTAACAAAGAGTGTCCAATCTTACTGTATAACTTTACTATTAATCCAAATGGTAGTTTGACGAAGAGCAAGGCTATTAGGAGTGGCCTTCACAATGTCAGCAAATAGATATCCAAGTACTCTAAGAGCTTAACTATATCTCACAAAATATCAGCCACAGAGATATGTTTAAATATATTTAATAATGAATAATAAAAGAACAAGAAAATACTCAGTAAATAATCACAGTAATGTCCGAGTTAAAAAAATCACAGGAAATATTTATAACAACATTGCAGGACAGAAATACAGAAAACATCTAAGCTGTACTTCACTGTATTTCTGTATCTAAGAGAAATTACTGTACCCTAGTTAACTTACTTAGAGACCCAGGCAAGACAAATATGGTGAGTGGGTTTTCCCAGCTGATGCTGTCAGGTCAAACACTAAATACAAAATGCTCTTTTTCTCTCAGAGACTTCTTAAATTAATATCAAATATTACTGCTGGGTTAGCTTGCAGGATGACATCATCTGACCTTAGTTCCCAAACTAAACACCCATTGCTAGAAACTACCAGCATTTAGCATCTCCCTGTGAAAAATATATAGCCCTCAGATCTTTGCAGCTGCTGGAAGAAATAAAGCAATAAAACACTTACAAGAAAATACAGAAGGGTCCATAGTTTAGACATCCTGTCTCCTTGCTGCATTGAAACCATTTTTTTATGGAGCAGTTATAAAATAATTTAATTTCAACCATTTTTCTGAAGTTTTGCAAGTTGAACTTCTAGGTTCCAGTTACCACTGTTAAACTATAAATATATATATATATATATATATATATATATATATATATATATATATATATTTACATAGATACAATAGTGTATACAAATTTATGTTCTTTTCCAGTAGGGTACACTATGGATGCATCTTTAAGCTCATTACTTTACACTCACTTCTGTACCAGCTTGATATGCAGACAACATACAGTTATAATACATTTGTAACACAAGAATATGAATCATGTTGATATTCACAAATAATATATAATTGTTTACAAAATTCCAGATAGCTGAGCTGGTAGTACCTCTGTTTGTCACAGAACCCATTAGGATTGTCCATTATCACCAGGATTATTTTTAAATGTCATTGAATGTTTGGTGCAGAGAGCAAGGGAAAATTGGTCAAGACAGAAGAGTGGTAGTAAAAGGAGTGATATTTATCTGCAGATAATAACTTTCAGGAATATTGGAGATGTTTTGTAATTTTGGTAGGTAATTGGGTCTTTATTACAACTCCCAAACATCTGCATTGATTAGACTTAGAAACTAAAAGATGTTGATACATTGTGTGCTCCCTAAAAATACAGAGGAGGAGAAGTACTTAGAAATTAAAGTGTATAAAATGTTAGATGAGATGAGAGACAAGAGCAGAGTGGATCTGAAGGCAAAGATAGGAAAAATGTTAGATGTATAGACAGGCAGATTTGCTACACTTTGGGGTAGAATTGAAATAGATTGCACAATGATTCTTCTGCATGTACTTTATTTTGGGTGGCAAATATCAATCAGCCCTCTAATTAAGACTAGAGATGATATCTGTCTAGTTTGCAATAGGTTTGTGTGGAAGAGCAAAAAAGAAAGGATCACAAAGCGTAGACTTAGGGGTCACAGGAGGATGAGGTGTGCCATATTCCTGACAGTGTTTGACCACTATAAATGTTGTGCAAAGGCTGAGAGACACAGAAGATGAAAATTTGGCAAGGGTCAGAAGGATGAAAGTGGAAAGGCAATGAGTAAGGTAGAGGATGGTGCTGACAATATGATTAGTAGGATGCTAGCATGTAAATTTCAGTTCAAAGAAGAAGGGGACAGAAGTCATAGGGATCTATGGTGGAGCTGACCTAAAGAGGTAGAGGAAAGGCTGATAATTTAGGAAGAAAAGGGAATTAGAAATGTGAGGCATCTAAGGGATGAAAGGTTAAATGACTGGCTATCCTTTGAATTTCTCAAAGAGAAATATAATTGACAGAAAGGAGATTGGCTGCTATATCAGGATACTCTTAGAGTGAGTAACTAAAGGACTCAGAAGACTCAATGTAAGAACAAGGAGAAGCATAATATTACAGAAGGAAAAATAGTAAGTTATGAGGTAGGCTTGACTTTAGGAAAAAAATAGGGACCGGTAAAAAATGGGAAGAATTGGATTTATCTACAAGGAGTTGAAGCATGTATGTAAGTGTTCTTCTCATGAGCCGAGGGTTTGGTGGAGTAAAGAAGATGCAATATGAGCAGAAGAATGGTCTTGGAAAGGAATATTAGTGAAGATGAAAATGTTAAGAGGTTGGCTCTGCTGAGTATCAGTATATAAGGATGCTACATTGGTGGTGCAGAATGGCTGTAAGGATACACTGAGAAGTATGGCATACATCCACATGGTGCTGGAGATGTGGGGGCAAATACTGATCAGATGCACAAATGGTGGATATGTAGGAATGGTGTGCCATTACGGATGGGAGCCTAGAGAATTCTGGAGTAAATTACTGGGGAAGAAGATAAGAGATTGGTGTGACATTTGTGTTTTTGGACTGTAGAAGGGGAAGAGATGTCCTGGAGAGTAACTATTACAACCTCGACTTCTCACTAGAGAAGTGAAATGGATGATAGCCAAGGTGCAGTGATGTGGATGAAAAAATTATGGAAGGGGCATGTGCATTTGCTGACAAACAGGTGTGAAGGGGTGTTCAACAATGAGCAGACTAATTGAACAAAGTGGCAAAAGTGAGTAATCCAGCAGGTGAATCTGTAGTTGTAGTGAAATAGGAATGGTACTGCTAGAAACTGGCCCAGACCATAGTGTTACTATGACCCCTTGATAACAATATCCATCAGCACTGTATTAGCCATGTTGCTTTTAATGTGTAAGTACAGCCTTGCTAATATACAGTCTCCACATGTGCCAGACTAGTAAATATCAGCCATAATGTGGCTACATGTTGCTGCGTAGAGTTAATTACTCTTTCCTTGTAGTAATAAATCAACATACATCTAACTGCATTAATGATTTATTTCATGACAGGTGAAAAGGACCATTCAGCACAATTTACAGTCTTAATTTTGTAACCATGTAGTCAGTGACAGAATGTACACAAACCCAGTATTTTCTGTAAACTGTATAAATATGCTTCTGAGCATACTCCACTGGAAAAGTCACTTTCTAACCAGCTATATGCTTCAATCAATTTATGTTGGCATATTGGTTCCAGTATCATGGTATGGTGCAGCTACATGCCTGTTCCACCAGCAGTTAATATGCTGCATTCTGTGATGGTACAGATAAAACTAATGAGATACAGTAGCACATCTCTCATAGATCATTGTAGTTATACCACTTTCTGTGACAAATCATATCCTGATGACACAGTGGCAGTTTTAGTGTACTGCTGACCTTCATGTTACATGTTAATACCAAAGGCTGTCCTTGGCTAACAGTAAACTTCTCACTTGTCGGCTCATTTATCTTTTATTTCTAACTGTCCCACAGCAGTTCTAGCACACATACCCAGATGTGTACAACATGAAGCTGCAGTGACAACTTAGTCCTCACAAACTCAAATTACTACATATCCTCTGTGTGCAAACACAGCCACTCTCAGCCATGTGGACTTAGAATGCAACACATCAACTTATTTTCTAGTCACTTTCACAACATTTCTTTACTCCATAATGCATACAAGAACGTGGTCATCCACGGTTTCTGTTGTACTGATGAAACAATCTTCACAGCCTGATTTCTAGCAACTTTAGAAAAGGAAAAAGATGATACTGCCATGACTTTCAGAAACTATGGTAATTCTGGCTTTAAACCATAATGGTCACATTACTGTTGGGACAGAAATACAGTCTCTCCACATTGAATTATACAAGGGAAAGGGATGAGGCATCATATTTAACAATGAAGACAAGGTAATGGCTGTATCTCATTCTTATCACTTTTGGAAATGTGAAATAACACAAATAGTTGGACTGCCGCCTACATGTTCTTTTGTAAGCCAAATTCTTTATTAAAATCATACATGAAAGCAACCTAATTTCACACATATACCAACTGCTTTATTAAAAATCTCCTTTTTGCAAGTGGCTCTAATAAAACATTTTGTTTACAAGTGAATATTTGGGCTCCAGGTGGATTATTTGTTTTTATTATCTCTTTTTTTTACTAAAAATTTTTGGACTTTGTTGATTTTTTTCACATTTTCCATTGTGGAATATTTCCACCTCAAAATTATCACTACAAGAAATTGCTTATGCTCCCATGATGCCATTGTTGCAGTGGATAATAGCTGCTTTTATACTCATTATAACATTGCCAAAAATGTGAGATATTCATATAACCCTTTAAGCTGTGTAGAATGTAGCAGGTTATCACAAATTCCCATTAAATGTTTGAAATCAGGCTTGGTCCATGCGTTTCTTGTTAAATGGTTTATCTCCATTTAATTTCTCCAAGTATTTGGAGTTTCTAATACCATGATGGGAATGGATCCCATTCCTAAGTTAGGGTATGATTAAAGTTCAGGAAATTAGAATTGTTTCAGTTGTTGATGTTTCCAGCACAGCAATGTGCCCAGAATTGCTTCTTTGTGTGATTCATACTGGGTTACATACATTGGTAGCATATCTGTGTACAGCTATAATTTTGGAGTGTTAGTTCAATGTCCAATGCACCAGTCTTGCCACATTATGCTGCTTTTCAGTATACAGGCACTCTGACATGAGTGTATCAAAGACAGCAACAGGATGTATAACTGACTCCAGGTATTTTTCATGGAACCGGCATTAGTCTGCTTCTCTCACCCTTTGAATCAACTTTGTGTTTGTAGGTTTTGACAGTTTTATCCACTTTTTTAGTATTTCTGTATATCCTTTGTCTGGAAATTCTGGGATGCCTGCATAATAATAATAATACATAATTTCTTTCTTATCCTTAATAGTGCACTTTGTTTTTGTGGACTACTTTCATCTGCCATAGGGGGACCATCCTCCTCCCCCTGATACTGGCCTAAGCCTGTTATTGAAATGTTTCCATATCTTGAGGATTCTGTAGTGCTGTTTTTTCCAGTTCTGGCATTAGTGCATACACCAGGAGTGGGCACTTTTTTATCCTTGGATATGTATACTCCCAGCTTCCTTTTTTATATTTTAACCTACCTTTCTCTGTGATATGTAAAATAAAGGCTATGGTAGGATTTTGTAAACACAGGATCCACCATGTAATGTTATTCATCATGACTTGAAGATGAATTCAGTTGATACTATTCTCCTTTTCTTGCTGATTTCATCTCTCCATTCAGACCCCACTCTCCATTTGGATCCAATATGGATTAAGGGATATTCCCAAACTGCTCCATTCCATTCAGGAATGTGACCAACAGTGATGTTATTGACATCATCTTGGATAATATAACATATTTCCAGTATTCAGAAATGGAATATGCCACACCTCCCCATCTGTGTGTGGAGTGGCTGTGGTTATATCATGTCACTGCTACTTTTGGGAATTTTTATACATTTAGGTCCATAAGTCCTACTTACCTGTTGCATGTCCTACTTACCTGTAACAGTCGATGTCCATAGAACTTCCTGCCTTAGTGGCATTTGGGTAGTAGTAGTGCCATGTTACCCTTCCTCTTGCATTCTATCAAAGCTCAGAGCCCCTCCACTACATATCTATAGATGTGATAGATGAATCACCTG
This sequence comes from Protopterus annectens, assembly GCF_019279795.1. NCBI lineage: Eukaryota > Metazoa > Chordata > Ceratodontiformes > Protopteridae > Protopterus > Protopterus annectens. The sequence continues at coordinate 1,886,712,504 of NC_056743.1, forward strand.
GCAGCCCAGGGATTGCCTTTCAGACCCACAGACAGGGCATTTTCAGTTTTCTACAGTCCCGGAGGAAAAGAAGATGGAAAAACAACCTTTGCAAACACCTACTGTTCCAAACCAAAACACACACACACACACACACGCGCACACACACGCACACACACACACACACACACACACACACACACACACACACACACACACACACACACACACAGCACACACGCACACACACACACACACACACACACACACACACACACACACACACACACACACACACACACACACACAACAATACAGCAATAAAGTCCAGCTAAGCATAATTCAATGGCAACCCCAACATTAAGCTGTCTATATCCAAAATGTTGGATGGTGGGTGGCTACTGCAAGGTAAGGCAGTGTGGTCTATGAACATCTATTGTTACAGGTAAGTAGGATATATGCAACGGTTCAACAACAGCACTGCCTTACTAGCATTCAGGTAGATTCCTAAAGCTTACCCAACCTGGGAGGTGGAAGATAAGGATCCAAAAGCCCCTAGAGAATGACCTTAGTAAAGCCTGCTCTGGATTTAGAAAAGGCATCCAGCTTGCAGTGCTTCATAAAGGTGTGAACAGTGGACTATGTACCTGCCTCTAGAATACTTCTAGTGCCACTTCTTTGCAATGTGCCACTGAAGAGGAAAACACCTTTACCTTGTTGGGATTCACCTTGTCATTGTGGCAGTAACAAAAAACAATACCAGAGGATAACCAACAAACAATAGTTTGCTTAGAAATAGGTTGACCCTTCTTTGCCTGTGTGTAGAAAATAAAAAGATTTTCAGCCTTCCTGAAGGTTTTCATACTATCCAAGTAGCACCTGAGCTACCGGTGCAAATCTAATGTATGAAGTATCCTCTCTCTCTCTCTCTCTCTCTATTATTCTTAGGTTCGAGAACAACACAAGAAGATTGATAGACTGACATTGAATTCTGAAACTGCTTTTGGCATGAAGGAGTGCGCAATACAACTCTATCTCTGAAAAAAATCAGCTAAGGTTGTCCTACCATGAGAGATTGAAGCTCAGAGGTTTGCATTTTAGATGTTAGAACAATAAGCAAAATAGTTTTTTACATTACAAGCTTTAGATCAGCCTCAGTTGTAGGTTTGAAAAGTGGTAAGGTCAATTCTTCCAGAACATAGCTGAGATCCAACAAAGGAGGAGTTTCCTTGGAAGGGGGTCTCATATGTAATACTCCTTTCATGAATTGTTTTACCAAAAAAGAAGAAGAAAGACAGGAATTGACTGGGAGATAAGCAGAGATGTATACCTCTCAACTGTCTAGATATTCACAGAATGTCCAGATTTTTCTCTCATATTTTTGATCTGTTTCTCAAGAAAATGAGGTTTTCTGGCAAATCATTGAGGACTAAAGTCAGAAAATAATGACAGAAATTTGAATTTTAGGTTCCATATCCTTTATAAAATTCATGCCAATGCATAGGACCATAGGATCATAGGAAGTTACTAGGCTATTGGCCCTGAGGCCCTTATATGCCTAGCCAAGAGTTTAGCCCACATTTAGACAAGTCAACACCTAAAGCCCCTGTCCAGCAGGGACACAGGTGAAATCCCAGGGGTGTATTTTCTGTTTCCCATCCAGCTATTCAGGTTGCCCTTGAAAAGGGATAATGAGGTACTCTGCTTGATGTGGAGAGGGAGTCTATGCCACAGATGGAGGAGTCTCTCAGACACAAATCTGTCCTAAGTCCTATTGATGTCACAGACCAGGTTGAGGTTACTCTTGCAGGTTAATCGAGTGGACCTTAACTTACAGATATGCAGCAGTCCCATCAAGGTGGGGTCTAAGATTGCTTTGTATGCCAGACAGAGGTCATGTCTGAGGAGTCTGTATGAAACTGAGTAGAGGGACAGGGCTTTTAGCCTACCTGTGTAGGGTAGATGTTTGAGGCCCTGGATTCTTCTGGTGAGGTACCTCTGTGGTTTCTCCACCTGCTGCATGTGTTTTGTAAGGTACATGCTAAAGGGGGCATTGTGCTCAATAATTGACCTTATAAGGGAAGTATACAGGGATGTTATGACTTCTTTGTCCCTAGATGAGATACCCTTACTTATGTGGTGGGTCATGTAAAAAGCTTTATGTACAATGGAAGCAGCATTGTGGTCAAAAGTCAGGTTGCTATCAACTTGGGTGCCTAAATCCCTCACAACTGATTGTGTGCTTAGGACATGGTTATTAATGTGATAATATGTGGGGATGTCACTCTCCCCAAAGGGAATGATGATACATTTTTTGGCATTCAGCTTGAGGCCATGTATCTGGCACCAGTCATTTGTTTGGGTGAGACCCTCTTGGAGGACGTCCACATCACTTGGGGAATTGATGACAGTGCCCAGCTTGCTGTCATCTGCAAAATTGGTCAGCTATAGACCACTGGCTTTGGACTGTACCTCAGAGAAGAATATCCTGAATAACAGAGGCCCCAAGACAGATCCTTGGGGTATGCCACTTGTTATGGGTCTACTGCTTGGGGTGGCTTCCCCTATTTTGATTTGGTGGATTCTATGAGTGAGCCAGTTTGCTACCCATCTGATAACATATGGATTGATAACTAGTTGAGAGAGTTTGCCCTAGTGGGGAATAGTGTTGAAGGTTTTGGTCAGGTCAAAATAGGGGGTGTGCACCATCTTCCCCTTGTCCATGGCTTTGGTGACTGTCTCAAAGAAGTCGACCAGATTTAACAGACATGACCTCCCCTTGACAAAGTCAAACTGTGTGGGGTTGAGTGTTTGGACGTTGCCAATGTCCCTGTTAATGAGCTCCATGATAATCCATTCCCTCCAGGGCCTTGCAGTTCAGGCTAGTCAGGCTGATGGGTCTATTATTTCCCAGATCGGTGGATGCCCCACCTTTGTGTAAAGGGATGACAATGGCTGTCCTTCACTCAGCTGGGACAAAGCTGGTACTCAGGCTTTTGTTAAATAGGGGGGCGTAATGGTGCTGCAAGTTCATGCTCGAGTTCATGTAGGATGCAGCTTGGGATGTTATCGGGACCCATGGAGGCTGTATTTTTTTGCCTTTGAGAGGGCAATGATGACCTATTCCCTAGAGATAAGGGGAGGGGGCAGCTACTGGGGATGTCCTGATTTACTGATGGGGGGACAGAGGGTTGAAGTTTTTACTGAATCTGTCAGTCAGTAGGTTGGCTATATCTATAGCATTTGTGTATGTGGTGTCCTTGACCACAAGTTCTGAATATCAGCATTCTAATTTTGTAAGAGGAATACTTAAAAATTGTCCCTATTTTTGTACTTTGTCCCCTTGTTATTTATGGCATTGTCCAGAGTTCTTGCTCTGAGATGTTGAGAGATATGCAAAATGGTTGCTAAATGTACCTTAATGGATGCAGATGATAAGCCATCATAAAGTAGCTCACACAAATATTTCAAGAAGAGAGGGATATTAATTCAAGGCACCCCCTGCTCCCTTATAGGCACCACTTAGAAAGCTTCATCAGTTTGAAAATATAACATTTTCTAGTAGCAAGTTTTCTGGCTTCCTTTAACACTTGCTGCACATTCTCATGAAACAAGTACCAAAATAGAGTCACGACTGAATCAGCCAGACTGTCAGTTGTAGTTGCTCCAAAGTGAGGTATACCGGTCAATTCTGAGACTGTGTGAGCAAATCCAAAGTATGAAGAAGTCTGTGGTAATTGCCCTTAGAAAGGAGAACCAAGATTACTTGGGCTAATGGAGGGGGTCACCACAATGATCTTTGGCATTTATTTCTGAATCTTCAGATGTACCTTATAAATTAGTGGAAAGGGGGGAAATGCACACAGGAACATTTCCATCCAAGGGAATGAGAATGTATCTGACCTCCAAGCATGGTTGCATGAATGTCTGGAACAGAATTTCTCCAGCTGTCTGTTTTGAAAGGAGGTGATCAAATCTATTTGAGGTGTCCCCACATCTAATCTGGCACTCATGTGGGTCTGCCCAGGATCTGCTGAGTCTGTCTGCTGCAACATTTTGCTCTATTGGGATGTGTGATGCCTGAAGAATCAGAGAAAGCTGTAAACCAAATCCCAGGCCATCTTTGCCATCAGGATCAAAGGGTATGACCCTGTAACCCTTGTTTGTTGAAGTAGCCTGTCACTCTTGTGTTGTCTGTAACCACAAGAAGAGGACCCAGAATCCATAAGTGGGGAAGGCCTTTCAAGGCATTGATCACTACCAACAATTTCTTGATACAGATATGCTTCAGTGCATCCATGGGTATCCATGTAGCCGAAATCTGCATGGTCATTGACACAGCTCCCCAAGTGAAGTTGGACAAAGCCATCTAGATAGATTCTGATGGAACAGCTGGGAAGAAGGGAAGTCCTGGACAGACACTCAGCTGTACTCTCCACAACTGTAGCTCTCATCTCATGAAGGGGTGCACCAGCAACTAGGATTCTATGGAATGTATGTGGTGGGTCCAACACTTTGATACATACCAGTGAATTTTCCTCATGGGTAGATCAGCCAGTGGTACCATAAGAATAACACACACCATCAGTCCTTGAATTTTTAGAAATTGTGTTGCTGAGGTGATGTTCCTCTTGGAGAATTCCTGAAAAAATCATTTAGAAGAACAGGATACTGTCTTCAGGAAGAAAGGCCACTTATTGTCTATGTTGAGTAAGTACCTCAGGAAGATGAGTCTTTGAGAGGGTTTCAGGCATGACATCTGAAGGTTCAACTTGAACCCTAGCTGGGAGATTAAGGTTAAAATATTTTCTAGCGATTCCAAAGACCTGGATGCAGACTCTGCATAGATCGCCTAGTCTTCCATGTAAGGAAAGATGTGACTATCAAGAGTCCAGCAGTGAACCACTACTAGAGCAAGTTATTTTGTAAACAATCAAAGTGCAGTAGATAGCTCAAAGGGCAATGCAGGGAACTGAAAGTGCAAACCAGACACAGCAAATCTCAGTGATCCCTTGAAGTGATGAGCAGTGGGATAGGATGATATGCATCCTTCAAGTCCAGGGTCACCATGAAGCAGTAGAATGGCAGAAGAGGAAGCACTGTCTGCAGAGTAAACATCTTGAACTAGGGAATCTTGACAAAAGTATTCAGAAAGGATAGTTCCAGCATTGACCTCTATGACAGCTTTCTTTGGGAACCAGGAAAATTCTGGAGTAGAAATCTTACATTGCTCTGAAGGAGAGACTGGTTCTATGATCCCTGAGTCCAGCATTTGCCAGAGTATAGGAGAGGAATAACAAAGTCTGGTCCAGAAAGTGAGGGAGAAAGCACCACTACCCCACCACCCCACCATCGAATAGAGGTGGATTTTCTTTCCACTGCCACCTGTAACCTCAGACAAAGATATTGAGCACCCATTTGTAAGAAGCCACTGATGGTCTGGCCACCTCATTAAGAGCTAACTTTCAAAACAGGGCACCCGCCCAGAGGGCATCTTGAGAATGACAGATGCAGCACCTCAGCATAGTCATAGGTTAGAAGGAGGGGTTATCCTTTTTGTGAAAGGATCCTCTCGTTTTAGGTTTGGTTGAGTTCTCATACTGCCATTCCCTTTTGCTGCCTTGGTTTTTGTTCAGCTGGGACTTCTGTTTGTTGGGCTGCCAAAAATTATCCTCCTTATTTGTGAGAAACTTTGGAATATGGAACATTTTCAACACCGCTGGAGTCAGTTAACCTGTGTCACCCAAGTGTTTAAGGATCTGATTAATTGCTGTACAAGACACACAATCAGAATTAAGTGGAGCAGCCATAATCTAATGTTTTAACTCACCAGAAAAGTTTTAGTTGGGCAAACAGGCATGCTTCCTTATCACAACTAATATCTCTGCATTTCCAGAAACAGCATTGGCCCCAGGCAAGGCACTCTTTAAAGTATGTTTAGACATTTGAGAAACATAGGAATCGATATCTTTCACTTAGATGGTCTGCTCATGAAGTAACAATGCAGCAAACTCAACTAAAACTATACATACAACTCAACACAAACTTCCGCATAAAACACAGGTAGTTAAAATCTTTAAATGCTATCACGCTAGACTGAGCAAGCCTCATTCCATGAGATTCTAGCCACTTGCCAAGTTTATCTGAAGGGACTGTGTTTGAAGACAACAGTCTTTTTATTGGAAAAGATTATTGAGAAAACATCAGTAGAGTACACAGACAAGCAGGCTTGGAGGCCAGACATGGCTGAGCACAAACTGAATTTTTTTAAATAACTTTTTAAACAATGATTCATTCTGCAGAGGAGAATTTCAAGCTTTCTTAAAAACATCCTACAATGCAGAGATAAATGAAGGGACAGTTTCCACTTCTGGGGCTTCATCCTCCAAAAAATCATATACTGTGCTGACGTAGGGGCCAGCCGATTATTTCTGTCAACTGAATACATCTCTAAATATAGTCACCATTTAGGAAAATGAAAACATATTTGTTTCAGAACCTGTTTATCCTTAGAAGAAACTGACTAATCAGACTCTTTCACTTTCAAAGCTACATAATCTGGATCACGTTCAAAATCAGGATCCATTGTGTGGTTGAACAGGGGTGGGAGTGCAGGTATTATTCATGACCTTTGCTTGCTACCTGTAATCAATGGCCTGAATAATTGATCTAGCCATAGCCACCAACTCAGATGAAAACACAGTCAGACACTGTTCCATTGCAAAGTGGTGGGTCTTCTGTCTATTTTTTGGATGCACCACACTAATGCTAGAATCCCTGGGGAAGACTTATCAACAAAGACAACAGATTCTGTACCCCTAACTTTGCCTGCACCTAAAGATTTTGGTTCTTCGGTACCTGAACCAGACAATGCTACTGGAGGATGTGTCTGACCCTTGAGTTATGCACAGTTGTAATACTAATATCACACCAGGGGACCTGGAGCTAAAAGAAGACAAGTGATCTGATAGTCTGTCCAAGTCTACTGTGGAGTCACAAGCCATAGACTGAGGCATATTTCTTGATTTACTTCTATGATTTTTAGGTGCACAAGAATAAATGGTGGTGACAGGGCACCATATCTGTGACCATCAAGTCAGGGGACAAAAAAGTAGCCAAAGCTATGCCAGATACCGGCTACATGGTTTGCCCAGCAAAAAAAGAACAAATCACACTATTCTCCCACTAAATAACAATATGAAGTCTATTTCTGCAGGGATAGTATTCTGAACAGTGCATTGAATAAAATGGCAGTAGTTTCAATAACACAGTACAAGCAAAAAAAAAAAAAAAGTCACAAAGTCCACCAGATTTAATAAACAAACCCCGGGATTCATGAAGCTTGCGCCAGGCGCACGCATAGCGTAGGCATTATAATGCCAAATATGGCCGCCGAGCGATTCAGGTATGATCCAATTCCATGTGCACTGCCGGCGTACGCCAGATCTGCGCAGCCCCCAGCGTAGGTATCTAAATCACCCCATGTGCAGTGTCGCACCATACAAATGAAGGCATATAGCGATTCATGAAGTGGTGTAGCGTAAGCCCACGGAAATGTAAACCAAAAAACAAGGTTTACATTTTCTCAGACAGAACATCGGAGCTATGGAAGAGGGCCAGACGCAGGTATCACAACGTTAACATATGCCAATGGCAAAATACACAGCCAATGGCATAAGAAAAGATGCACAACACGTAAATAACAACATTTAATGTCATGTCCACAGTAACACACAGCAGAACCGCAGGGCATGTGTATGGAAGCTGTAACATAAAGAAATAATATAAAAATGTCATAAAATTGCAACGTAATAGAAATCAGGTTTACAGCATAATACACAATGGTAGGCATGGAACACCACAACTAAGGTGCAAGGGTTGCTAAGGGCCTGCGATAGTGTTCAGCGTGGTAACTATGAATTAGTAGTCAATGCCATGCAAATGAGGCAGATATTACTGAATCGCAAATGTCCCGCCTGAGGAAGGTTGTACCATACGGCGCGGTGGTATAACACCGAGGAGTGGCTCAGAGGAGATACATGACATCAGCAGAGGGGTGTGCCACCGTAGCACTAAGCACATTGGAGCATTGCAAATCTGGCCTGTCTGTTGCTAAGCAAAGCTGAAGGATAGGGGTGGGGAGGAATCGTGTAGCTGAGAGTACACATGCTGGCCAAAAGCGCATGTGTACGAGGATGAAAACGTGCCCGAAACTCAGTAATTGGATTCACGTGCCACAAACAGTAGCAGAAACAGGAAGGTCAGGGGAAGAAAATAAGGAAATGCGAAAGTAGGGTAATTGGAGTACTAATGAGCAATCAACACCAATCAACCCACGAAGGCCAATCGACGGCAGCTGACAATTCTGCTTGCAGAAACCTGCAAAACAGGATAGGAGAGGCATGTGAATGCAAAGAAAGGAGGGGAGGTATTGGATTGCAAATATAGGAGACCTGACACAGCAGAGCAAAGCAAACCGACAGCAGACCGGCAGTAGCACACATAACGCAAGATACGCCAGGTCCAGGAAAGAACAAATGAAAGTAGGCTGCAGGATGCACACCAGAAAATGTTAGGTGCAATGCGCAGAAATGTAAAGGGAAGGTCAAGAGGTAATCCACGGCAGGCAAATGTAATTCAACACCAAAGGCACCACAATAGTAGTTCCGGCAGTAAAACACATAACATAACTTGTAGCTACGAATGTACATACACACCCTATGACATCATCGGTGTTCACAGCACAATAGTATAAAGTGAGAAAGCACCCAACACACACCTGTGTATTCCCAAACACCGCACGATAGGTGTAAACACACGGGGAACTTTTAAAATGTACATGTTGGGAGCTGCCATAGCTGTGATTCATCAGCATGTGTTAGAGACTGACGGTGTTGTGGAGGATGATGCCAACAACCACTGCAGGCCTCGGAGGAGAAGGAGAGTGTTCAGACCAAGGGTAACCTATCAGGGGCTACATGACCTGGAGATAGTAGAGCATTACAGGGTGGACAGGGACATCTTACAGCAAATAGTGGAGCTGTGCCGGCCACACCTGAGAACCAGAAACAACAGAGGGGAACCCATACCAGTGGACACAAAGGTATGTGTAAGCCTGCGAATACTGGCCACAGGTACCTTTCAAAGGCCAACTGGAGATATAATGGGTATCTCACAGGCATCAGCATCCAGGGTACTACACCAGTTCCTGGATGCCATGTTACCACATGCCAATGAGCAGATATACTTCCCCAGAACTCAGGAGGAGTTGGCCAGCAATATGCGCCACTTCCACCGTGTGGCACAATACCCGGAGGTACTGGGTGCAATAGACTGCACGCACATACAAATCAAGTCACCAGCTGCTACATAAACCGCAAGGGATTCCACTCCATCAACTGCCAGGTCGTGTGCAATGCCCAGGGCATTATCATGGATGTGTGTGCTGGCAGCCCTAGAAGCTACCATGACTCCCATATCTGGCATGCTTCACAGCTGTATCAGGTATTTGTCAGGGGGGACATCCCACATGGCCATCTTGTGGGGGATGCTGGCTATGCACTGGAGCCGTGGATGATGACTCCCATCAGAAATGCACACACACCCATGCAAGAACGCCATAATGAGAAACATGCACAAACCAGAATCATCATAGAGCGTGTGTTCGGGATGCTGAAATCATGGTTCCGGTGCTTGGATACATCTGGTGGAGCCTTGCAGTACTCTCCAGGCACATGTGCCCACATCGTCATAGTATGTGCCATGCTACATAATATGATCCTGCAGAAGCAGCTGCAGCAGGGACAAAATGGTGAAGGCCCACATAGCCCACCGCAATTGCCAAGGCCAGTACAGGCACAGAGGGATTCAGACCATGAACACACTGTGCCAGCCCCAGTAGGCAGACGGAGGCGTGCCCAATATTCCTACGCCTTGGCAAAGAGGGAATGTATAGCACATACTCTGACCATGTAGGCCCCTATGGACTGACACCTCCCCACCTGCACACACAGTAAACTGGATGGCACAAAAACATGACCACCTGTAAATTGTAATGTATAGGTGGCCCAATGTGTGACTCCTTCATAGGCAGCCCTCAAACGTTTTAAACACAACAGCCAGTGGAACACGGAATGCCAACACCTGAACAGTACATGAGTCTTACAGCATATGGCAGTGCTGTGTGCCTGTCACGTTCCCCGCCAGATATATATATGTATATATATATATATATATATATATATATATATATATATATATATACATATACATATACATATACATATATATATATATATATATATATATATATATATATATATATATAGATATATATATATATATATATAGATATATATATATATATAGATATATATATATATGTACACATATATATATAATACAGATAGAAAGGGCAATAGAGGGATATATGGTGATATAGATGGATTCAGCGATATCTGCAAATAGAATAGATAGTTCAACGACATTCATAACATCTTGGAGGTACAAATAAATAGGATACCACCAACCATGGAATGTGTAACATACCGACATGCGTAACCACGAGGCTGAAAGACCGATAGAACACAGTACCGGAACAGTACATCCGCAAGTAATAATATGATGATATGAAGGGACAGTTAGTCACCGCTGCCAGTGTCATGGTCCACGTAGGTACTGTGTTCAACTGTGTCTGTGAGTGCCGTAGTCTGTGTAATTGTGCATTGAGGGTGCCGTGTGTGTGTGTGACTGTAATGTGTGTGTGTGTCCGCAACATGTGTATGTTGGTGCCAAGTCAGAGGCAGATCAGTATGGTAGGTGTGGGTATAGCTAGCCGTAGGCATACGGTTACTACCTGTACCACAGTAGGAGGGACATCCCCACCCTGGGCAGGTGTGTCCTGACATAAAACAGTACAAAGGGCAAATGTCCGAGATGGTAGGACATAAATATGTCCCATATATAATGTAACAGTTGTATTTAATAGTTATGCCTGTATGTAAGAAACTTAAATGTTACATGCAATATGATAAGTAGCCAAAGTCACACAACAATAGGTATGTAGTGAGGATAAAAGTATGTGCTACCTGTGTACTGACCATGGCTACGTGTTGGCCTGTAAACACCGCTTTGTGCCTCGCAAGTGTCCAACAATGACCATATGAAAAGGTGGCAACCCATGGCAAACAGGCTCTTTTAACAACACAACCACAATGACTGCAAATATCTGGGACAGAAATACAAGGGATAGCTGTCACTTACACATATCCCCTGATATATCGCTGCAATTACGGAGGTATACAAGTAACAAGCTCACCTGCTGATGATATAGAAATTAATTAACAATGGCCCAACGTACAATCCTGTAACATAAGTCTACTAACTGTTAGCTCCCCAGTTAGGGACGGAGCACACACACATATATACGGATTATGTAGAAATGCAAGGCCCACAAACCGTATATGTTACATACAACCACCGACATCCCCCACACTAGAAACTAAAGCAATACAAACTGTAATAGCAGCACAAACATCCAGTCAGCCAATTACATCTGCAGAACCCTCAACATACCGTGTGAGAGACACAATTAAAGGCGACATGCAAAATTGCAGGCGTTGTATAATGGAACAAACAGCCATGTTACAGGTTTTGATTGCAATACTCCGTTATCAGATGTCAGGATGACAGGTACACCCACATGTTGACCAAATACTCTACCTGACACACACAATCCATGGGGGACATGAATCCAAACTATACCTGTCTCCATACATAGCAGTTGCAGTTACACATAACAAAACACAATACAGACCGTCTCCCCAAAGGTAGGGCAAATAGGCAACGCCCAGGTGGAGAATCCAATTATACCCCACGGTCGCCTCGTAATTGGTGAATGGAGTAGCTGCACAGCTGATATGCAGGTAATTAGTCACTCAGGAACACCAATTGGCGGGAAGAATCCACATGTTTCAGGTATCGACGTATATAAAGATGACTTGCCAGACATTCAAACCGTATGCTCATACCGAATAACAGTTGAAACACTGTGAGAGAGATAGAAACAACATGCCGTAACGACAACAAGGTATGTAGAATGCCCGATATGTAAGGTTATGTATAGCATGATCTGTATTAATTAGTTTTGCTGTATGTATAGCCTGGCTTGCATTAATTAAACATGTCCGCAATGCATAAAGTGGGGAAAGATATTTATGTAGTGATGTCTTGCTGAGCATACTAACGCTTGTAGAATCTGTGCATCCAGCAGTGGGACACAAGGTACACAGCAAAGACACCACAAGGGATGCTACATGAGGCCATTAAACAGAACAATGCCATACAACCTGCCATCAATGGTAGGGTATGTCCAACAAGGACGTGCCATAGCAGGGGATAGTATATGTTGATATACTGTCACAGCACGCATGTGTATGGGCATATAACGTTAATGACATATGTAAGGTGGTCCTGCTGAGCAAGTATGCTTTGCATTACGGGATACTATGTGACATATGTGTAATGTATAGTATTATAGGTAGATATGACAGATATTCTACACAGCATAACAGGCATATCATGCATACCACAGGTATCATCTATTGGTATGTACAATAACAGGATACATATGGCCTGTAGGTATAGGACATAGTAATAGCATGATAGCTAATCTAAATGGAAGGGCTACCAAGTAACCATGCACAAAGGACATGTAATGGCTGCACATGTGCATAGTGGGGTACTATGCAGTCTGGCAAGTCCATATGTAAGCACAACTACAGTGTTCACACTAGTGGCACCTCTCCAGGGTAGTGTCCTGTGAAGAGCAGAACCAGGTGTCACCTGCATCACTGCACAGTACAGCCACTGCAGTGATCCCAGGCCTGCATGTGTCTTCCAACCACCAAGGGAGGTATCACATGAACAGTGCTACTGAGTGTCCCTGCGTGCTGTACATAGGACTTATGTTCCACAGCATGGTGAGTGTCCGGTTTGGGAATGTAACCCAGAAGCACATCCCACTCATTGTGGCATGTGTGCACATATCCATGAGGATGTTGCTCACAGTGGCCTCTGCTTATGTTGCGTATGAGGAGTATATCCATCAATAACGTTGTGGACATGGGCCCTGTCTGATCAGCAGAGGTCACCCCTGAGTATGTAGTATGCAAATGTGTACAGATGTGGTGTCCGTAGTGCAGCCGCATATTTAAACTGTCAGGGCTCAGTAAACGTCATGGCATGTTAATGTTGTGGCATGTAAAGCTGTAGCTGTTGTGTAAGGTACACCCTAAATGGGGTGGTGTACCCTTGAATGTCTGTAGATGTCTTGAGTGCAGAGGTACAATGGGTGCCTATGTACCAGTTACACACGCAGTACAGATAGGTGGGCCATGTAGGAAGATATCCATGCCACAGTGGCAATACGGTAACCACAGGAGTGGGTGCGACATATGTGTGTCCTGCAAACATCTACAATGTGATATGTATGTAGGGGACTACCATCCATGTGATAGTCAGTGGATGAATGGTGTAATGCAAAGGTGATGTGCATGCACCTTGTGTCATGCAGCTTGATGCCATGATAGTTATATTATGTATCTGTCAAAGTGACACCCATATGGCCAGAGTCAGTATCAGCAGGTGGAGCAATCATGGCGCTTGGTATGTAGGGGTTTGAAAGCTAGGCAGGGAAAGTCCCCTGTGCCAGCCTGTTCCACAGGGAAGCATATACTGAACATGAGGGGCCCTATGACTGAGGACCGTAGTATGCCAAATGTACCTGACATGAAGTAGGTACTATGGTATGCTGGCCTCACTGTGTGTCCTGTCCATGAGCCACATAGAATAACATCCTGAGACACAGGGTACGATGTGCAGGTGGATGTGTATGTTGTCAATACCAGAATGGGGAATGGTGCTGAAAGGCAATGAGAGGACAATGTAGGATGTGTGGACTCCCATACCATCAGCAACTGCCCTGGTAACTGTATGAAAGGAGTCCACCATGTGTAGGGGCCATGCTCTGGACTTAACAAGCCCAACCTGGGTGGCAGCAGAGGACGGGAGCCCAACAATGTCTCTGAGAATTACGTCCTTGATGATGTGCCCCATAGCCATGCAGAACAGTCCAGTCAGGTGTGTAGGACTATAGTCCCACTCGTGCAATGCGTTGCCACCTGTGTGTAGTGTAATAAATGCTGCTGTGTGCCATTCAGGGGCTACAATGTCTGAAATAAGGCTATTACTGAATATGGTGGCCTAGTGGGGAGACATGTAATTCAGAGGTTGGTGGACATCACAGCCTGGGACGTTGGAAAGTGACATGGGGCCAGTGTCCCAGGACATATAGAGTGTAGGTCAGTACTGTGTAGGTGTGACCACAGGGACACCACAATGTTCCTGTATGGATTGCGGCCCTGTAGTGAGTGAGAGGGTGTACTGTTAGCATTGAATCCATCCTCCAGCATGTTGCCAACAATACCTGGGTCTGCAATGTTCCTGAGTGACTGTTGTATGTGACAGCAGATGTGGGTATTGCCATCGAATACTGACATACTACCATAATGCCTGGTGGTACACCGTGGAATGTGTGGCAGTCATGTTTACGTAGCTAGTCTTGGAGTATGTGATGAGGGACCCTGTGGCCCCACCACGGCTGACCAGTGAGCCACACCACACATGGGAATGTACACCACTGTGCAACAGCCTACACCTGTTGTTGTACATCATATGTCCATGGAACATGACCACCAGAGTGGCGTCTGTTATCTGGTGTGTACCATCATGGCTCTGTGTTGAATAGCATGAGCCATGCAGTTGTGTACATGCTAATTAAGTGCACTGGGGTATGTGTCAGCATTTGTATGTGCATTGTCCATCTGCACGGGTGTCATGATGTTAACAACCGCTGTCGGCAGACGTGTGTAGTAGGTGTTGTAGTACACATGTACTGTGTATGCTGTGATGGGTGTGTTGCCGGGATGTGGCTAACAAGGTAGATTCACATATGTTCAGAATCCACCAATGAGGGGATAACCCCAGGTGTGTAACACCAGTCACATGGTGGTAGTGTTCATGCCAAGGGTAATGTAGGTCTTGGAGGTGGTGTGTATGGGTTGATCCAGCAGAGCAGAGGGTATCACTCATGGATGTTTTGGTACATGTGGCTATCCCAGTGAAGTGTGGGGTAGTGTCAGTCACACATCAGTAGTAGCTGAGGCCCACTGTCCACTATACCACCATAGAAGGTATGTTACCCGTGGGGTATGATGTTGACTCTGTCGCTTGTTACAATGTGTATAGCGGTCCCGGACACAGTTAGTTGCACATGGAGCACCTCTGATGCATTGTGCTAAGCAACTTGTCATGATGCATGCAAAACATAGTGGGATATGGGAACCCCTCAGCTGTGGGTGTGCTGGTCCAGGTATGTGCCTGAAAGGTATTGTCTGTCTATAACCTGTCATTGCAGGTGTGCTCTAAAGAGCCTAGAGGCAGGTCCCAGTCACTGCAGAGATGTTTGAGTGGTGCATTATAAGGTGTGCCTTGCCTGTGTGCGTCACAGAGGAAGATGCAAACAATGTGTCACATGACCCCATGTCGCGCATGCCAGTTACCGCCCTGCCGGTGACAGTTATTGGAAACTGTGCAAGACAGGCAGTATAGAGTCAGCAAGAGCCTTACATGTGAGCTGTACTCCCAGGGCCGACAGGTGCAAGTCATCTGTGCCACAGCATTGTGTTTGACCAGGACAGTCATAGCGGACAGATACCACATGCCTGTGGAATGACAATAGGAGCATAGTCAACTGTTGAAGTGACACAGTCGGTCATTGTACAGTGGTATCATGTCCAGATGAATGCAAAATGCTCCCTAGGGCTATGCCCACACCCTCAGGGCTATAAGACTGGTGAGCTATTGCATGTCCCTGCACACATAGTCTGTGAAGTGGCATCACAGGGCAGTGACACTAACATGGCGAATGACAGACATATCGTACCTGGTGAGGTGTGGCATGGGTGCATAGGTTATGTTGCAGAAGCAGTTACCCGACAGCAAGATGTAAGCAACTAATGCTTTGTGTAGCCTGCTGTGTGGAACTGCAGTGTGACACCCTACAGCTATGACTGGTGTGTTGTGAATGTTATAACTCACTATTGGCTGTATGTGGTGGGCACACATGAGTCTGTGGGCTATAAGCTGGTGATGTTGTCTTCCATGATGGGGGCTACCTCTGGTGCCTACAGTGAGTATGGAGACGTACTGCACAGGTTGTCCTCGTAGGTGTGGCCAGTGGTATAGATCATGTGAGACTATGTGATGGGTGGGGTGTGTTGCGAATGTTACACATCCCCAAATGACTATCAGGTGCAGTCAGGGTTGGCAACAGCATTACCCCCAGCCATAGCTGTCAGCCCCCTTTCCCCAAAATGAGGAACATTAGCCCTCATACCGTGTGACAAATGGGCGAAACGTGGAACACTTACAACTGGCTTATTAACAGTGTCAACTAGGAAAGGCATATGATGGCTAAAATAGGCTGGTCATACGTATAAAACAGATATTCCAATGAATTAATATGATTCTCATCTATTTAGCCATGGCTAGCAGGTAAACTATGTACAACAATGAATGTGTGACAGACCCTTCCAATGTGGAACCTTGAGGAACATGCACCTTTTAGAACCCCAAATGAGGTACGTTCCCCGTAATGAGGTACACCTGAGAGCTATGGGCCCAGCACGGCTGCAGACGTGCATCCCCCACAGGCTGTAGTGCCATATGTTGGTAGGTGAGCATTGAATGTGTACATGAGACAATTGCTCTATTGCCACATGTATGACATATCCCTCATATAGACAGGCAGTAGCACTGGTACGTGACAGTTGGACATGCCTGTATATACAACCATGTCCCACAGGATATGTGAGTTACGTGTGTACAACAGCTGTCGTACCTTAAGCAAGCTGGGAAGTGTAGGACAGCCAGTGTACCTGTGGGAAATGGTGTGGGATGAGTGCTATAGTAATCAGTAGCTCATGACATGCTCACATGTTCTGAACAAGTGCCTAGCATGACCATACAATACAGATAGGGTGTTGGATAATATCAGCCCACAAGTGGTGATGACAGTCATTTAGGGTGGCACCGCACTATAACCCTGCTGAGTATGGTGTGCATGTCCATGAACCATTAGCACTGTAGATGTTAGCAATACAGATGTACAAGATAGCACAGATATTTGATTACAAATACCTTTGCATGTCACAGGAGTGTTCCACCAGTGGCCTGTTGACAGACTCACAACTACAAAAGGTGCAAGAGTGACATGTGCACAGCACATCAGTGCCAGATACAGTAGAACAGGGTTAATGTGTTGTACCCCACCCTCATTGTAGCCCATACCACACAGACAAATGTTAGGCATCTGTGTATGTAAGGCTGTGAATGGCTGTGAATGGCCATGACCTATCAGTTTAGCTGTGTCAGTGTTGTGAACAACATACAGAATGGGCTGTGTGGGTGAGTTGTGTGACATATGTGCACAGTCTGATGGATGATACCAGCAGTGTCACCGCTAGGTGAACATCCCTGTACCCATAAACTACTACCTAGGCTGTGGTCAACATTATGGACACTGTGTAAGGGATGGTGCTGTGCAGTGCACCCCCTGACATGGTGATGTCTCCAGGCCCCTTAGGTAGTCATATGAGGTACCCATGTCATGTCAGGGTGCCATCCATGAGCACGGAGATCACTGGCCAGGCATATACAGCACTGTGGTGACCAATATTGGATCACATACCACCTGTAAGGGTAATGGCTATGCATGGATGTGCGATACCAGCCTTCACAATCCACACCTCCACTATGCAGCATGCTGTCTACCTTGCAGAAGGACATTTGCTACACCATGATGATGGACATGCTACATGTCCATATCCTGATCTATATGACATATGTCATGGACAGCCACCATCCTAATACTAGGATCGCCACAGGCTGGACAGATCCCTGTGCCATATATGTGACATACTCCCGCCATACCATGCAACCCTGTCCATCAAAGCTGCAGATGTCATCCCAGTCATACATGGTGTGATGGCCGCATGGTAAATGTACTATCAACTGACTGGATCAGTAATGTGGCACTGATGCAGCTTGCAGTGGCACAATGCCCATCTGTAACAGTGTGGAAACCGTGCCCGCACATGCTATGGTTGATGACCATCCCTGCGAATGTCATCTGACTATCCATTGTCCCATGTCTATCACATGTGTAATACAGGCAATCCATGTCAGGATGATGAACAGTTGTTTAGTGCTGTGTAGATGTATATGGCAAAACACATGCATGTACAGGTGTCCATGCGTATGTGTGCATTGTCACTGCTCAAGTCCATTACGGCTGTGTCTGTGTTGATATGTGACATATACACAGCATCCAGGTCAACAGCAGTACCGTGGACACATCGAGGCATGTGCAGATAGGTAAGAACACAAGTGCAGGCAAATAGACATGCCCACAGCAAGATAGCATTTACATGGAGTATGAACACTGTAATGAGGTGACACACATATATGGTGATGATATCCAATGCATAATGGGTGTGACATGTGTGACACAAACATGTCAGTCGTGTCAGTGTCATGATGCTTTGCAAAAATAACTGTGCAGATGCAGTAGATGTCATAGAAATGTATGTGCAGCAGTATCTCTGTACATCTCTGAAACTGTGACCTGTCACCATCATTATGTTTTACAGATAATGCCCCGTACACGCCTCCCAGCATACACCCGCCAGGAAGATGATGTCCTCATCCCACAGCTCCATGACAACTATGACTTGTTGTTCAGCCATGCGCCACAGCATGCCCAGCAGCGGGATGACCTGTGGCAGGATCTACGCAGGAGGGTGAACGATGTGGGTGGCCATAACCGCACCTACCAGCAGGTGCGCAGACACTGCACAGACCTGATGCGACATGCAAAACAGCATGCCACTGCAATCACCAGGGAACAAGGTGGAACAGGTGGTGGACCACCAACCCAGCCCCCACTCACACACACCAAGAAGCTACTGGCCAGTCTGGGGACACCAAGGGAACAGCATCCAGAAACACTAGCTGCCATCGTGGAGGCGGGTGTCTCCCAACCAATGAGCCTGGAGTTGCCTGGTAAGTCAGTAATGCATATATGGCTATTATATCCCATGTAGTTGCATGTATCACTGTACATTATGTAAAGTAACAACATATGCCAGGTATGTGGACACACATGCTGCATACTACAGTATGCTACGTTGTGTATGCACACATGTGCATACTATATGCTATTACACAGGTGAATGTGTTCACATGCACAGTGCAACCTGTGGCTGTCATACAGTCATGGATAATGTTCATACTGGTGTGTCACCCCTATACAGGTACCTCTGGCGTGCCACACAGACATGGGTCCATTGCAGGTGAGGCTGTCATCAGTATCAGGCATGTTACAGTGTAGATCTATTTGCCATGTGGCCAGTTAACACTTGCACACCTGATGTTTTTTCCAGTCATGATATGCAGGTCTCACCACCATGCATTCACACACGCCACCCATGTGCAATATATACAAACGTCATGATACACAGACTTGAAACCACAGTACTTGTCAATGCGACATGTGTGGTCAGCTGTGCATACAATGGTGGAGGTGTTCTACAATGGAGGCATATGTAGTATGCATTGGAACAACATGTGTGGTACGCACACAGTACCACACAGTGAGCTGTGATATGGGCAGCCCACAAGTGTCACCATTGTGTCATATGCCCCTGCATTGGGTGCACACATTGTGATGTGCCACCTGACATTTCCCAGACATGTAGTGTTCTGTCTGCAATATTGTCACACTATCACAAGACCTATACCTCACATACCAAACATACAACCCGTTGTCTGCATAGCCCTGTGGATTGTGACATATCTGACATATATGGGTGTATGTCATATGGGACCACACAGACATGTGGAGAAGATGCCCATCACACACAATTGGCCATCACATGTGCACACATGGCGATGGGGGATGGCCAGAGACATGTAGCCAAACAGTACTTGGGATGTCTATACACCCTGTTGCACATTGTCCACACATGGTCCAATTATAGTCTTAGTTGACCGATTATACAGTTGATGTGGTACACTGGACAACCTAAAAGCCTGTGCACATCTACTGGAGGTGTCACTGAAGTCTACCATATACGATCTGTCGAACATCATGACTGTGTTGCGGTTCTGGCTATGCAATGTGTACATATTATGCATTCTACAGCAACATACATGCCTCATGTTGCCATGCAATGGCACAGTGTCTGTACTTCACACTGTATAGCAATGTAGATGGCTCACACTACCCTCCCATGCTCATGCACATTTGCTAAACATGCATTCTATCTGTAGGGCATACACACAACACTGCAATGTGAAGCCCATTATGATGCTGTACATGTGTCAGGACACCATTGTGTCAAACATGTATGCATGTTAATGCACATGTCAGCAGATTACATGTCAAGGTCACGTCAGCCATGTGTACTGTTATCCTGTTCTGGGCCACATGGTGTATCATGGGGATGCATGCATACTACCATGAATGTGTGAACTGCATGGCTACTGATATGACACCTGCTTGCTGTAGTGTGCACCCCAGGGAGGTATGCTTACTAACACTATTAATGTCTGAGCTGCATGCCCTCTGCTGTATCGCAGGCATGCTGCATGCCATCTGACAAATCACATGCATGGTGTGTCTGTATGTGTCTGTGTGTGTGTGTGTGTGTGTGTGTGTGTGTGTGTGTGTGTGTGTGTGTGTGTGTGTGTGTGTGTGTGTGTCTGTGTTTGTGTGTGTGTGTCTGTGTCTGTGTGTGTGTGTGTGTGTCTGTGTCTATGTCTATTGTACTTTACAGTATTTCTTTGCATTCACAGGTGATGCAGGTGCGTTACCCTCCTGCGGTCCATCTGATGTTAGTGTCCCCACAGATGCTAGTGGTGATGAACATATGCATGAGGTACAGGCAGGGTTGTCAGGGGCTGAATCTGTGCCAGTGGTTACCATCCCAGCTATGTCCCCCTCTTCCCCGCACACAGTTCTGCTGCCAACACATACCGCATCACCGGTGGCCATAGAGGAAGGACAGTCAGTGTCTGTTGGCGTGGAACAGGAACGTGTGGTGGCTACAGAAGGTGTGTCTACACACCATGGTTTCAGTGTAATGACTGCAGATGCGCCACACAGGCATGTGGCCGGTGCTGCTCGTAGGAGAACCTCTGGCAGACATGCATCTGCAGGACAGAGCGCAGCAGCTGGTATCACCAGATGCATGTTCCAGACTGTAATGGCGGCACATGCACGTGCTGAATGGCAGAACAGAGAAGGGCAGAGGCTGCAGAAGGCTGCTATCCATACCCTAAATGACAACATCCAGACATTGGCAAATGCTCAACAGCAGATTGCTAATGTTCTGGATAGGCGACTAGGTGAAATGGTCGGAATTCTTGACCGAGGCATGGCAATCCAGGAGCGGGAGCTTTCTGTGCTGGAACATCTGGTAGGAGTGAGGCGTATGCCACGTGGACGTAGGCCAGCAACACCACCTAGTGTAGGTCGACATGAGCGTGCCACCTCACATGCCCGCTCCCATAGTGCCGGTAGCAGTAGCAGTGCAGCTGGTGCTGTGCTGTCAACACCAGGACACCACAGGCCACGTAGACGTGGCCCTGGATGGTCTCAGCGGGGACACGGTTCCAGTGGACATGTGTCGTCAGACAGTAGCCACTCTGTACCTCCACCTGGTAGTGCCCGTGCAACCCCAGGCAGGCACAGGTCACATGGGCGTGGACGGACACAGTGAGCTGTACAACCTGCACTTACAATCTGGGGCTGTCAATTATACCCCGTGTAGGCATCACAAATGGCAGAACTGTGTACACACATACACGCACACAGCAAACACAACTGTAGGGCTCCACAACATCCACATGCATTCTGCACAGACATGTCCAGTCAACTCACCGGCCCTTACACACACACATGATGTTATCCATTGGTGCAGCCTATGCCCCTGGCAAACATATCACCCTGTGCATATGATGAAGCCTCTGCCGCATCCCTGTCATCCACACCATCGGTGCAGGGTTATGCACAAATATTCTGATGCACAGGGTAAACAGCATAGTGAGAAGTGTATGTAATACCTGTGTATGCATAGTGAGGGATGTGTATGTTGCAGTGGTTGTGTGTGAATACTGAGTTGTGTATGTGACATAGGTTGCGTACTGTCGACATGCACCAGTCATACCATGTAGTGCAGGTGCAGCATGCATTGTGATGTGTTCACGGTATGTGTCTCGGTTACATCTGTAGCACCATGTTGGTTGCGATACCCTGGTTCCCACCTATGGTGTACTTGTATGTGCCTACAGGTAGCAGTGTTTGCAGTCCCCCACATGTAACTGTGGATTACACACAGGCACGTCTGGCAATATCAGCATGCTACATGTACCCTCAACCTGACTGTTGGACACACCAACATGACACAGATGTCCGCAAATATACCGAACCTGATGCATGTGGTCGGTGCCACAGGCTACACTGGACAGAGACGTGACATACATAGCAGGACACATTACAGGTATGGTGACATGGTGCAGGGGTTGTACACAGTGGCCTGGCCAATGATGATGTGAGGTGTTACTTGGTAGCTGGAGGCCACACTGTGCAGCAGTAGGAACCTGTACCAGTACGGGAACATGGCCGCATTCACAGAGTGTACACCACTATAACGCACACCCCATAGTGTGCAGCTGGGGACCCTTGCCTGTGTGGTCATCACCCTCACAGTACTATGCACCCACATGACGTGTCACAGAGAAGGGACATGCACAGGTAGCCAGTATGGCTGGGACCTATGGCATCAACAGGGTTGTGCAATGCATCACCATTACGGGTTAGTCACCACATGGGGCTAGTGATCATTTCCCACCGTATATTAGCATACACACTCACATCATGCACCAGACATACATAGACACACACACATACTGTGGTGACCACTCATGTGTATACGGACAGCCGACGTGTGTGATGCACCTCACCGGCAAACGTCATGCTTCCCACACTGACATATGTACAGATCTCTACAATGGTGTACAGGGATGTGTAGCAACTGGGACATATTCCCCACGATATGTGGCATTCCTGGTCACACATTTGGACACACATGGCAGTGCTGGGAATGATACACCTGCCATATGATGACACATTTGATGGGCATGCAGCGGTATTGATTGCATTATGTGTACCAACGCTATATCTGGCAAATGTGCTGCTATATGCACACGGGAGGATGTAGGTGTTACAGGTGCCATGTGACATATAGTTGTTAACACCTGACTGCTGTGTATTCATTATGTCAGCACCGTCATGTAACAGTGACATAGCGTACTGTTTGCACATGGCATGATAGGATGGTGTGTGACACAACTGTGAGCCACCCCCTGCACACATACATCTAGACAGGTGGTTCACCACGTTATGTACACACATCCCTTCATACGTGCTGTTTGTATGTCACCGTATACAGATGTCAATGATGGGTCTGCATTGCGTCTGCATGTCATAGGTAGGTGCAACTATGTTACGGACATCGGCCACTGCACATGCATGTTTGCTGCATGCACAGTACAGATGTCACATGTGTCTCCTGTTGCCATGTTTGTATGCATTGCTATTGTTGGACATGTGTGTTGACATACATAACACATGGACTGCGGTATGATATCACGGGTGTCACAGGCGACCAGTACAAGGGTATGTGTCTTGGTCAACACTGCTACCCCCTGTAGTGTGAGCATTCAACAGACATGGGCCCACCTTCAATTCACGTGTGTAGCATTGATTAGGCCAGTGTTATGCACAAGGTACATCAAAGGCTATGTATGTGTTGTGTGTGCAGTCCATGCACACATCCACACAATCACATGTATGACATACCCAGATGTGTGTTCATTGGTGTACAGCAACAGTCAGGTGTCACAGCTGTGTAAGGGCCATGGTATGTCTTGAGCCGACCAGTTCATGTATACTGGTATCATTGCAATGCATAACACCTGTTGGATCCCTGTTGGTACGTGTGTACTCTGCATAGCTGGTGTACACCACTGTACAGCCCAGTGGTCATGTGTCACATGGTGTTGTGGGACCGTAAGGCTGTGTAGTGCTGCACCAATGACATGGTGCTGACTTGACAGCTACAGTGTACACTGCAGTGTGTACGTGTGTGACCTGCACCTGTGACAGCTGTGATGGCAGCTGTGTGTGTACAGGTCACTGCATGTGTGACCGCCTTGTGCGCGAGGACAATTATACCTTACTGTGCCCTTCTGTCTGTACACTCCATCTGCATGCAAGATGGCCCTTTGCAACTGCTAAGTGTGTGAGCATGCCCAGTACACACAGTACATTCCACACTGTGCCCTTCCTTGAGTAGAGTCCGTGTGCATGCAAGATGGCCCTTTGCAAATGCTAAGTGTGTGAGCATGCCCAGTACGCCGTTGTGTAGATGGACACACAGTACATTCCACACTGCGCCCTTCCATGATTAGAGTCCGTGTGCATGCAAGATGGCCCTTTGCAACTGCTGTGTGAGCATGCCCAGTACTCCATTGTGTAAATGGACACACAGTACATTCCACACTGCACCCTTCCGTGATTAGACTCCGTGTGCATGCAAGATGGCCCTTTGCAAATGCTAAGTGTGTGAGCATGCCCAGTACACCATTGTGTAGATGGACACACAGTACATTCCACACTGCGCCCTTCCGCGATTAGACTCCGTGTGCATGCAAGATGGCCCTTTGCAACTGCTAAGTGTGTGAGCATGCCCAGTACGCTGTTGTGTAGATGGACACACAGTACATTTCACACTGCTCCCTTCCGTGATTAGACTCCGTGTGCATGCAAGATGGCCCTTTGCAACTGCTAAGTGTGTGAGCATGCCCAGTACACCATTATGTAGATGGACACACAGTACATTCCAAACAGACGTGTGATACTAAGCATGTGGGCATGGCCAGTGACATCCTGTATAGCCATGGTGGTCATCCAGGCACCAGATGTCCAATTTCAATGTCACGATGGATGCCTACATTGACCACACTGGTTGCTCTCTTGAAGGGTGTACTGTCTGTGGAGCATCCCGTATCTATTTAGTGTTGTTGTGCTCTGTAGATATTTAGTTGGCCCGATGACAGCACTGCCGTGTTTGTGTAAGTCTACCTTGGGACGGTAATATGCTTTCAGACCGCTCACTCTCTAAACATTCCCTATCGGCATCTTTACCTTTGTGGATGATGTCACCCACCTAGAAGTATGTCTCTGGGAGTGCTGTGTTCAGTAATCTCGGTAGCGCGTTCTGTAAATGTGTAATGCTGTAGTGTGTTAGAGTAGGTAGGTGTATGTTCAACTCCCGGCCCTTCCAAGTGTGTGTGTGTGTGTGTGTGTGTGTGTGTGTGTGTGTGTGTGTGTGTGTGTTTCCAGCTGCCTGGGGACACAGTAATGCTTTTAGATGCCTCAAAACACATACATTCCCTATCGGCATCTTTGCCTTTGTGGATGACATCACCCACCTAGAAGTATGCCTCTGGGAGTGCTGTGTTCAGTAATCTCGGTAGCGCATTCTGTAAATGTGTAATGCTGTAGTGTGTTAGAGTAGGTAGGTGTATGTTCAACTCCCGGCCCTTCCATGTGTGTGTGTGTGTGTGTGTGTGTGTGTGTGTCCAGCTGCCTGGGGACACAGTAATGCTTTTAGATGTCTCAAAACACATACATTCCCTATCGGCGTCTTTGCCTTTGCGGATGATGTCACCCACCTAGAAGTATGCCTCTGGGAGTGCTGTGTTCAGTAATCTCGGTAGCGCATTCTGTAAATGCGTAATGCTGTAGTGTGTTAGAGTAGGTAGGTGTATGTTCAACTCCCGGCCCTTCCAAGTGTGTGTGTGTGTGTGTGTGTGTGTGTGTGTGTGTGTGTGTGTGTATTTCCAGCTGCCTGGGGACACAGTATTGCTTTTAGATGCCTCAAAACACATACATTCCCTATCGGTGTCTTTGCCTTTGCGGATGATGTCACCCATCTAGAAGTATGCCTCTGGGAGTGCTGTGTTCAGTAATCTCGGTGGCGCGTTCTGTAAATGCGTAATGCTGTAGTGTGTTAGAGTAGGTAGGTGTATGTTCAACTCCTGGCCCTTCCAAGTGTGTGTGTGTTTCCAGCTGCCTGGGGACACAGTAATACTTTTAGATGCCTCAAAACACATACATTCCCTATCGGCGTCTTTGCATTTGCGGATGATGTCACCCACCTAGAAGTATGCCTCTGGGAGTGCTGTGTTCAGTAATCTCAGTAGCGTGTTCTGTAAATGCGTAATGCTGTAGTGTGTTATCGTAGGTACGTGTATGTTCAACTCCCGACCCTTCCAAGTGTGTGTGTGTGTGTGTGTGTGTGTGTGAGTGTATGTGTGTGTGTGTGTTTCCAGCTGCCTGAGGATGCAGTAATGCTTTTAGATGCCTCAAAACACATACATTCCCTATCGGCGTCTTTGCCTTTGCGGATGATGTCACCCACCTAGAAGTATGCCTCTGGGAGTGCTGTGTTCAGTAATCTCGGTAGCACATTCTGTAAATGCATAATGCTGTAGTGTGTTAGAGTAGGTAGGTGTATGTTCAACTCCTGGCCCTTCCAAGTGTGTGTGTGTGTGTGTGTATATATCTATATATATATATATATATATATATATATATATATATAGATAGATATCTTTCTAATATGTATGTGGATATTAGCACTATTGAATGTGCTGCATTGTCTGTACATGTTCACCTTGGATGTATCTGAATGTGCTATGGCTCTGTGATAGTGCACATACTGTGTGCTGTAGTGATCCTGGATTATAGTTGTGTAGTGACCAGTTATTTTGTTGCTGGGTATTACCAGGGAAATTGAAAACAATGATAGTACAGCACCTTTAAACAGTCATGTGCACATCTCAGCAGCAGTCAGCAGTGGTTATTACATTGGAGGATGACTATGGCTCATATACCTATGTATTACATGGCAATACTATGCAAATCAGGTTAACATTACTGACACCCGTTTATCCACAGGTTGTGATACAGATCCCATGTATGTATATGTATACATTACCAGGTGCAGGACTGGACTATGGTTGAATGCATGGAGGGGTGTCCATGGCCAGGAATGGCGACCTGTACAGCCTGGCAGGTACAGTCTGTGACTGTCCCACAACCTCCAGTATATGGCTGACACATGCTGAAACAGTGTACATGCAGAGACACACATAAAACAAACAGCTAGGGATAACACATAACACATAACACACACACACATTGCATCAACACTGGGCCATGCAAAACCTGTTGTCCCTCACACACACACACACACACACACACACACACACACACACACACACACACACACACAAACACACACACACACACACACACACACAAATGCATACATGTTGATTGGCTGGTTCACTGACAGGCTCTGGAAATGAAACTACATACCCTGTGCATATGATGACTCCTGTGCCACCTCTTGTAATGTGTAACATTGATGCAGGTATGGACTAACATGGTGCTGATGCACAGGGTGGCTTCATAGCACTGTAATAATGTTACAATGTTGTTAACACAAAGTGTGATTTTCTTCTAGGTGTATGTAAGCAGGCATGATACATTCCAGCTATGATCATCAATGTAGTACAGTGTACAGCACTGTTAATTCTGAAGATGTATTATCCATCCATGTGCCATTTGACTGATGTGTGTAGTATTGGCAGCATGTGCTACAGAGTGTGCAGTATGTGTGAGATGTGTGTAGTACAGATTCACATGTATCTATATGTGAACATGGTGAGGGTGCACTGTCTGCATCTACATGTATAGTGGACACATTGGAATGGTGACATGCCCTATATTTCACACTGTTAACACGTCATAGTTTCCATTGGTGGCCAGTATGCATTATACTACACATATTGTTGTACTTGTCTACACATGTGTGATTGCTATGGTTTTACACCGTGCTGTGGGTGATACTGTTACTATCTGTCATAGTTTTGCATTATGGTAGTAGACACGACCTCAACAGTCTGAATTACCAATTGTTATAAGATATCTTCACAACTGTGCCACACATGTAGGACACACAGTAGCATGTGGATCCTACATGTACTATACTATACCAGTTCGCACTGGTATTGACTGCCACACATTGCTGGGACCATTACTGTTTGACATGTAGCCATGTTAGTTACAAGCAAAGACAATAGAGATATTCCTGTCTACATCTGGGAATTCATACTGTGGCCTAGAATGCATTCTGCACATGACACAGTTAGTCTACACAAAGGTATCATACAGACAGATACGTGTTATCCAACCCATGCTGTACACCTATAAGGCTAAACAGAGTCAGTTATCCACATTTACTACACATACTTTACCAACAGTAACACATAGGTATTACACCACAATATGTATAATGGATAACAATGTGTACATATAGATATGTGCTATGTCATTTGTCATTTGATATTTGCATTTACAATGGTATTGTGCAATACATCACTGTATCACATATGCAATGAGAGTTCTGCATGCATATCCTCCAAGGTGGTTGTACAACTATGATGAATGTCCATTATTGACATACTTTGCTGTGTTTGAACTGTTCTGCAGTATTACACATACATGAACAGTCACTCACACTATGTATATAAACTGTCATGTGTGTGTGTGTGTGTGTGTGTGTGTGTGTGTGTGTGTGTGTGTGTGTGTGTGTGTGAGACACAGATGACCTAGGCCACAGACAGTTGTGATACATGTAGTTGACAAGTGCAGTAATGCTCCACCAGATGTGTCCAGGCACTAGAACTGTGTCTTGGTGACACATACACATGCTAGAGTAAGGTTTCTGTATGTGCGTGTGCCTCATTATGGCATTCCTGTTCATGTGTGTGTGCATTTCTGATGTGTGTCATCAGCCACAGTTGGACTGCACATCCAGCATCCCCCACTAGGTGACCATGAGGGTTGTCCCCATTGCCAAATGTTTTGTACAGCTGTGTCAGATGCCACATATCGGAAACATTGCGACTTCCAGGGCATCCAGCACACACATTCATTATTACGGGCTGGCCATCACACACAGACCGCCACTTCATGGAGGGGAAGCCCTTGTGGATGGTGTAGGCCCTGCCACACTCACTGGCTGGTGCTTTGATGCATATGTGCGTGCAGTGTATTGCACACAGTACTTAGGGTATTCCACTATTGTGTGGAAACGACACATATTGCTGCCCAATACCTTATGGGAATTGGGGATATATACATCATCACTGACATGTGCTGACATGGCATTCATGACCTGGTGCAGTACCCTGGATGCTGATGTTTGTAAAATCCACATCATATCACCAGTTGATCTCTGGAAGGTACCTGTTGCTGGTATCCTTAGGGCAACACATACCTTGGTTTCCACTGGGATAGGTTTCCCTCTGTTGGGTCTGTGTGTGAGACATGGCCTGCACAGATCCACAATCTTCTGCAGGTGTTCTCTGTCCACTCTATAGAGCTCTACTATCTCCAGCTCATGTAGCCCCTGGTAGTTTACCCTGTGCCTGCACACTCCTCTGTGTCTACTCACTGTGTGATGCTGAGCGGCATTCACATTGGCACAACCCTCCACATGTTGCATATGTTGACGTATAATAGCAATGGCAGCCCCTAACATTATCTTGTCTCAGTTAGTCTTTTACAGTTTGCACTTTTCTTTCTATACTACAGTGTTGCAGTGTGTCTGAGAATAGCATGGTGGACTACTGTTTGTAGAGTTGTACGTGCTGTGCTGTGCTGGGCTACTGTACTGGCTGTGTAATATACTCAGTCTGATTGTTTCCACCTGCTAGCTGTGGTAGTTCTCCTTGGTTAACTTACTGCTATTTGTTTACCTTCCTTTTCACTGTTTGTGTCCACAGTGAGTGGCGCCGTGCATAGGAGCACAGTGAAGTGCATATCCGCTTCCATGTGCGCACACAGACTTATACATGTGTACAAACACTTACACTGGCTTACACAACATTACACGGGCTTCAACAATCTTACAGTAGCTTACTCGTTCTTCAAGTCGCACACACAGGCTGACACACATGCACACATGCTTACTCGGGCTTACAGGCTTGCACGGGCGCAAACACACTTCACCAGGTTTGCAAGGAACTTCAGTGATATCCATGGCGTACACCATCAGTTTACTGACTTTACCTAGGATAAATCATAACACGCCTCTTCCACTGATGACTCACTGACAGCAGACATGTGACACACTGCTCCAATCAGATTACAGTGTTTTATACATACACACTCATGATGCCACCTATCTTCTACGCTGATAGTCCCCTTCACCTACTCTTACACTGTAGGGGCTTGGCCCATATGGCATGACAACTTGTGCTTCACTATCCTCAGCCTCAATTGCATAAGATTGCCTACTAATGCTTGGTTACATCTCTGAGTGTGTGCTTCCACACATAGCAACCACTACTCAGTAGCCATGTTGTCTTCAGCTTGCCATTCCCCTGCATGATGCAATAACTTTTAACTGACATTACAATTTGTATGTATATTTTACATATTTGTCTTGTTTTGTATGCACAGAGCGTACTCGGAGATCGGGGGAGGACAACTAGAGTTTTATTAATTTCCAATGGGAATACATGCCACTGGCGTTATATTTGGCCATTGGCATGCTTCTTCAACTAAGCCATCCTTTATTTGCAGATGACATTGCTCCGTTTAGCTACTTGCAGAATGTTACTCGGTTAACATCCATGTACATTTCTGCACATACCTCTACTCTTGCACGGACAGCTTACTGTTTCATGTATCGCATATTTTACATCATTTGCATAGCTTTCACCTACAAATGGGGTAATTTGCATATCCTAACATTGTCCGTGCAACGTTCGTTTGAGGGGCTGTGTTACACGCCCCTACAGGATATTGCTGAATAGCTCGGCGGACATCTTGCCTTGCTCTACTCTTACTCTACTTGTACGCCGACCAAAGCTTCCTGAATCCTGGCCTAAGCTTTGATGTGTGCTAATATGCCTATTTGTGGAGTAGGCATGGCTGTAGGTATGTTTTGACCTGCTACATCTGTCATTTATACAGAGCACCTCCCACTTTCATCATTTGTAGAGGTGACAGCCCTATCGGGACTATATGTACAGCTCTGACATTTGACAAGTCCACACATACCTGCGGTCAATACTAAACTGACTACTTCAGCACTTTTCATACCTTCAGATTTGTCTTGTAGTGGTATAGTCGATGATACTGTTTCCTATAACATGTATCTGTTTCTGATACAAGATATGTCATTTTATTACACCACTACACACAATATATGGAGAAATCACAGGCCAGATGCCATTACATTCCTTTTCTAGGACACACCCACCCAGAGTGTTGTGTTCCTCACAAAAGCCAACAGCTGCTGATCAAAACATATTCTGCTATCATCTACCTTATGTGTTCACCAGTATTTGCGCTTTCCGTCAGTGGCAGAACTCACATGCGTGTGTGGGAGACTGAACACTGTCTCGGGGACACTGCATAGCACCCTGAGGAACACATTTATGTTGTTTCTATTAACCTTCCACATTGACTATCACAGGGCATTAGTATTCATCCAGATTTGTCGAGGTACATGCTCTTGACTTATACATGTTTTGTCATTTGTCATCACGTCTTTCTTCACACCTGTCCACCTAATCGCACTAGTTCTGTACATTTATTTAGGTCAGGGTTACCTTCATACCTCTCAACTGTACACATTTTGGGTAAATGTCCCTAACTTAGATGTCTGATTTTGTTCCTTTTTTAATAATATTGTGCAATGCCTTTCTGGTAATTTAGTGGGAAGTCATTTGGGACTGTGGGGTTAGACAATAATGACAGACATTTGTTATTTACAATTAATAACCCTCAAAACATTCATACTATTGACTGAGCCATTATTCTATCCATGTTCTGACTTTGTAAGAGGAATATTTGAGATATTCCCTATTTGTACTTATTTTACAATGCCTTTGTCCAGATGTCTTATTCTGATTGAGAGGTATGGTTACCATCTTATTCGTACGCATGTACGTCCATGATAATCGCTTACACGACACTAATATAACTCCCTACATCTTCTCCCAATAGTTTACACGATATCCGGTAGATGGGTTCTTCATTTTAGGAAGTTAGAGGCATCTGCTATACCCACATAGGTATATTAATCACTCCCATGGGGCAGACCTCATAAATCTGTGCCAACCAACACCTAGGCACCTAGGCCCATTATTGCATACCTATGATTCCCAGACATGACACCCCTCCACAGCAGTCATAACACATATTTAATGTGAGCGATAATAAATTATGACGACACTTCTAAGCACTATCCACTCTCCGCATGTCGGTACATATGTCTTACATTCTGTCAACCCATGTGTTATTACACTTGCACAAGCTACTGTTGCATGTACAGCTACATTGTAATTGCGGATGACACTTCTTTGCAGCAATCATTACAGGGCTGTGCATTTATAGATTCGCTATTTTTGGAGTCCTGCAAAGGACACCTATATCCATGTTTAAAGAGTAGAACTTACAAATCTGGCACACTGATACTTTCCGGGCAGTAGTTTTGGGAGCAGCAGTGTATTTACCTTAATTGCATGTCTGTTATGTGTATCCATACTAGCTATGGTGTAACCTATTTAGGTACATGTGTTATATCTACAAGGACATTTGTTTATATGTTTGTTAGGTATATCTCAATTGATGTATGTGTTTGAGTGTATGTATGTATATATATATATATATATATATATATATATATATATATATATATATATATATATATGGGTCTACTACTAATTACCGACACGACGATTCCCCAACGGAAAACTCCCCGACGCCAGATGACCGACATCACACAAACCCGACAACGCAAAACACCGAACACCATTACACCGAACACCATTACACCGACACACGGGCGTAAACAACAGCGACACTACATAGCATACACACTAGCCCTGACCCAAACCCTAACCCTAAGGTCGAAACTATCACACTTCACCTACCTGCACCCTAACCTAACTCACTTAACCCACCCCTAGCCCAAGCTCCGACACTAACGCACACTTCACCTACCTGCACCCTAACTCTAACTCACTTAACCCACCCCTAGCCCAAGCTCCGACACTAACACACTTCACCTACCTGCACCCTAACCCTAACTCACTTAACCCACCCCTAGCCCAAGCTCGACACTAACGCACATCACCTACCTGCAACCTAACCTAACTCACTTAACCCGTCCTAAACTACAGCCCCTCACTAGCACACACTTACCTTACCCGAACCATACCTCCAACACGAACACACACTCACCTTTCCCACAGCCTAACCCGACATCCCACAATCTCGAGCACTTACCTGACCGCTCTAACTCCGTCACCATCGCACACTTACCGCCGCGTCGCACATTCCTTGTCGGTCTTTCCGCTGTCGGCAAATCACCCTGTCGGTACACTTACCTGTCGGTCATCTGGCGTCCGGTGAGTTTTCCGTCGGGGAATCGTCGTTCGGGCATTAGTAGTAGACCCATATATATATATATATATATATATATATATATATATATATATATATATATATATATATATATATATATATATATATATATATATATATATATATATATATATATATATATATATATATATATATATATATATTTATATATATATATATCTGTACATTCTTTATTTCATATATTTATTTAGTTTAAGTCTGTGGATATATATATATCTATACATAAATGTATATATCCATATATAGACATTATGTGTAGAAACTAGCATTCATTTGCTATGCTGTGAGCGGATTACACACACACAGGCGCACTTGCATTTCCTTATTGTGGGTTACGCGCAGGTGCACATGCATATCCTTATTGTGGGTTACATATGTTTACTAAGTCTTTGTGCTTATGTGGGCTTTATTACTTGTGACAGTACCAGTAAAATATCTCTAATCCGGTTAACGGACATATGGGAAACACACGTTCACCTTTACATATTTAAATGTCTGTACAGCACAGACGCATTCATTACACTTTAACATTATATGTGCTGTAGTCGTAGTTGAACCGGGACTGCATTCACATTGGCCGGATGATGTAACCACTATACGTTTGGTGTTCTGACTCATTTATATGCATACCCATAGTACATAGCTACATTAACATATGCCTCACCACTTCACTTACGACACAGGCATCCATTCTCCTGCTGGGAAAAATGCGGTACTACATGTTACACATTCCCTATTCCCTACTGCTCTGGACCCAGACTGCATATTTCATCACTGCAGGAATATTCAGAACCCCAAGGCTTATAGTCTTGACACATACAAGTCTTTAATTGTCAGGGTGTTCATTTGGTGATCTGGGTTTAGGCTTGTCTCCTGGTGAACGAAACCGCCCTGACCATGTTCAAATGTCAGACAAAGCACATGGACAGAGTTTGTCCATTTTAAACATTTTATCTGTGTTTACAGACACAGGTGTTTGGGCACCTGTCAGCAACTTATGATGTTGGCAATACATAATATGGGTGGGGGTGGTTACAATACATAATCCACGGTGAGTGGTGATCCCATTCACATTTGACTATTTCCTGTATTCATTCTTATGAGGGTTATTATTTTGCACTTGACTTAACTATGAATTAACTACAGGTATGCAGTAGTACAGTCAACATATGTGACTGTTTGTTACAGTATAAATGTACGGACCTCTGTAATACTGGGGACTACCCCACATCCTTCACAACATTTCATGCTTACGTACATACTATTATTCAGTGAACTTTCGAAGTTTGTGAGAGCAGTAATTACATCTGTTCCTATTTGTCCACCCATCCTTTTAGGCTTTGTCCAGGTTTTGTTGCTGTAATAGGTTGAGAGGTGGTGTCGGTATGTGATTGAGTTGAATATATACTGTCGATAATTCAGTGGGGTGTAGGGTTACCACTTGTTCCTCTTTGCGAGGGGAGGTCCCACTTTGGACAGTTGTGTCCTGCGGCGACACCTAAGACATGGCAAATGTCCTGTGATTTTAAGACAATAATATATTTCTTATTTTCTTTACTAGTTGCATGATACAGGTATTTTGTATCTGGTACACATAAATATTATTTGGGATAGCATAAGCTATTCAAATGCTATGGAATAAGCTTTTATCTTGGCATACACGTGTAATTCTGCCCTTTGCACTGGCCGGGGGTATGTTTTATCCTGCAAATTCTCACATTTCTACAAGGGATGTCCCACCTTGGCCATCTGAACAGGTGGCAACCCTAGTGGGGTGACCTGCATGGTGGGCAGCTGTTCCATCCTTCGTAGTATGTTTTGCATGTCTGTGTAGAAACTGAACAGTACCGTGACTACACATACATGTTTTGTCCAGATGTGTACAGTAATGGACACTGTGGCGTGTAAACAACTCTGAGGTTTCAACAGGTTACTGATCCCATGCGGGATGTACACACATTTTGCCGGAACATTAACGCGCGGGCATTTGGATTTACGTACCTGTGATGGGATGTTTACAGACGTGGTATACATATTTGCAATCCTGAGACTGCCTAGGATGATACTTCCTACTACATATGGGGAATACTCGCTATGTGTAGGTGTACAGATGCGCAAGGCTGGTAGCTGGATTTGGTGGACATTCGGACATGGGTTCATAGGTTCATAGGTTCATAGGTTCATACTAGGCTATCTGCCCTAGGGCATTTATAAGCCTAGCCAGAGTTGTGTGGCTTTCACCACCCCTTAGGTTGAAGAATACTATACCCATTAGTTTGCCGTGCCTTTGTCCAGCAGTGATACAGAGATGATCCCCGGGGTAAACCTACGATCTCCCATCCACTGGTCAAGATTCCTCTTGAACAGAGCCAGCGAGGTGCTCTGTCTCACATGGACCGGGATTCTGTTCCACAGCATAGGGAGTCTCTGGGTGATGAATCTGTCCCTCCAGCATGTCCTATTTATATCCATGTTGAGGTTTAAGTCTCTTGCTCTTGTGGCTCTGGTGGATTTGGATTTTTTGAGGTGGAGCATGTCCATTGATTCTGGGTTGAACATGGCCTTGTATGTCAGGCACAGGTCACCTCTGAGCAGACGGTATGCGACTGAATAGAGCTGGAGTTTCTTCAGTTGGGCAGCATATGGCATATTTTTGAGCCCCTTTATCCTTTTGGTGAGGAACTTTTGGGGTCTTTCCAATTGCTGCAGGTGTCGGGTAAGATACATTCCGAATGGGGCATTGTACTCAATCATTGGTCTGATAAGTGAAGAGTACAGGGGAACAATGACCTCCCTTGATCTGGATGTGAATCCCTTCATAATCAGGTGGGCAATGTAGAAGGTCCTTCTAACCACTTTGGCAATGTGAGTGTCAAAAGAAAGGTTACTGTCAACTTGGGTCCCCAGGTCCCTGATAACCTCTTCTGTGCTTAATGGATTGCCACCTATGTGGTAACTTGGGGTTACCTTGTTTTTACCAAAGGGTATGACTATACATTTTTGGCGTTTAGCCTAAGGCCATGGCTCTGACACCAGTTATCCGTTTTTATGAGACCTCTCTGTAGGATATCTGTGTCTGATGGATTTTCAACTATGGCGCCCAGTTTGCAGCCATCTGCAAACTTTGTCAGCCACAATCCTCCTATGTTTGCCTGCACTTCTGAAAAGTAGATGCCGAACAAGAGGGGGCCCAGGACTGAGCTCTTGTGACCGGCTTGGAGTCTGACATGGCACCAGCAACTCTAACCCTGTGGATTCTGTCCTTGAGCCAGTTTGCAACCCATCTTGTGACATATGGGTTTACATTTAAGCTGGTGAGCTTTTCTATGATACCCAAGTGGGGTATTGTGTCGAAAGCTTTTGCAAGGTCAAGGTAGGCTGTGTGAACTGCCTTACCCTCATCAATGGCCTTGGTGACTGTTTCAAAAAAGTTGACCAAGTTCAAGAGGCATGATCTGCCCTTGACAAAGCCGAATTGGGTAGGATCCAATGTCTGTAGGTCCCCTATGCCTTTATTTATGAGTTCCATTATGATCCTCTCCATAGCTTTGCAGACCAGGCTTGTTAAGCTTATGGGGCGGTAATTACCAGGGTCCGTAGAAGCACCGCCTTTGTGGAGTGGGACCACAGTTGCCGTACGCCACTCTTTGGGTACATATCCTGTGGTAAGGCTAAGATTAAACAGCAGCCTTATGTGTGGGTTTAGTTCCTCATTGAGTTTGTGTAGCACACAGCCGGGGACACCATCTGGTCCCATTGATGCTGTGTTTTTAGCTTTAGAGAGCAGCTCTCACCTGGGCATTTGAGATGATTGGGAGGCTACACTCTGCGGGGATAGATATTTCTCCTTTGGGGGCGGAGGGGGGGGAGACATTTTCACTGAACCTGTCTGCCAGTATGTTTGCAATGTCTGTGGGTTCAGTGATTTTTGTATCATTTTGGACTAATTCTGAGCATATCTGGGAGTTTCCACCCAGATTTCTAACATAGCTAAAGAAGGCCTTATGATTGTCTTTGAGTCCTTGGCGATTTTTCTCTCAAAGTTGGCCTTGGATGATTTTATGAGTGATCGTAGTTTTTTACTAGTATTGATCAGAGATGTCTTCCCTTTTAGGGATTTTGCTCTATCTTGTAGTAGCTTTCTCCTCTTGTTGTAAAGTTTGTTTATGGCTGGGGTCCACCAGATCAGGCGCTTGCCTTTGGTGAAAAGGGTCTTGATTTTATTTGGGATTGCTTGATCCATGCAATCCTGGAGGTGCTTGTAGAAAGCATTTGTAAGGGATTCAGCAGCGTGGGTTGTGGTTTCCAATGGCTCAGGGGCCTTGAAGGATACCACACCAGTCTTAAGAAGTTGGCTTTTAAGAAGTTCTTCACTGTGGTCTTTTTTGCTGGGGGTGGGGGCGGGATGTGGATCTCCAGTGAGATTAGTTTATGGTCTGATCTCACCAATGAGGGATATACTTCTGGTGTGGAGCATTTTGTCCCCATGTTTGTGATGATCAGGTCTAGTATATTTCCACCTCTTGTGGGAATGGTGACAAGTTGTTCCATAGCATTTGAGTTTATGAACTCCAGGAACCTTTGGGCTAGGGTATTGGGGCTTGAGTAATGTTCCCAGTCTATGTTTGGGTAGTTGAAGTCACCCAATATGATGGTGTTTGGAGAGACATTTATACTCTCCAGTGTCTTCAGGAAGGCTGTGTGGGATTCCTGAGTTTGAGAGGGTGGCCTGTAACATGCTACAAACTGTAGAGCAGTTTTGCCTATGGTTAATTGCACCTGAATGGTCTCTGATGCTTCGTGAGTTGCCACCAGCCTGGAGGTGTGGGTATCCTTGATGAATATGGATACACCCCCTCCTTTTGTGGTACGGTCTGGGTTTTGGGGCTGGAATGCATGATATGAGGTAAAACCTGATAATGCCAGGGTGCTCCCAGGAGCCTTGAACCAGGTTTTAGTCACAGCACAGACATCGATGTTCTCCATACTGAGGAGGGCTTCGAGGGCGTGCATCTTGAGATTTAGACTTCTGGCATTGAGCAGCATTACCCTTAGTTTTTTTCCATTATTGTTTTCTAGGGCGGTGGGTTTAGAATTTGAGCCTTGTCTAAAAAA
The DNA here is from genome assembly GCF_019279795.1 of Protopterus annectens. Lineage (NCBI taxonomy): Eukaryota > Metazoa > Chordata > Ceratodontiformes > Protopteridae > Protopterus > Protopterus annectens. The sequence continues at coordinate 1,886,751,379 of NC_056743.1, forward strand.
GGCACTATGGGGGTGGCAAGAGCCTTTGCCAATATCCGGAAACCCAGGGGTGACAGGTGCAAGCCGTCCCTTGCGAAGCAGCGTGGCTTGTCAAGCATGTCATTCCAGGCAGACAGACATTGGATCCCCTTAGAATGACACCAGAAATTAAGCCAATTATTAAAACTGATCATTTTGTCTCTGTATTGTGGCATCATTCTTGGTGAAGGTAGGATACTGCTCAGGGTCAGGGTCATACCAGCCTGGGCTACATAATCTGAGAGCTCCTTTATGTCTCTTTTCATGTAGTCCAGGGAGGTACATCTCAGGTCATTCACACCGGCATGGACAATGACTGAGTCATACTTGTACTTAATGTGGAGTGACCTGAGTGCTTGTGTTATGTGGCGGATTCTAGCACCCGACAGGCAGCTTACTGTGACCCCCTCCTTGTTCAGTCTGGTGAGTGGGACGTCAGTGTGTCTGACTATGGAGTCACCTATGACAAGTGTGTCTGGCATTGTGTTTGGCCTTAAGGGCTGTGACTGATTTGCACACTGACTTTGTGATCTATGTGTTGCTTGTGTTATGTCATGAGGTGGCAGTTGTTTGGGTGTCTGCTTTGGAGGCCTCTGCTGTTTTGGTAGATTTTTGATCAGTGCCTCCGAGTATGTCTTTGTGTGTTTATGTGTTTGAGTTGTAGTTGTGATAGTTCTATGTGAGACTGGGTTTATGGTGTGTGTGGTTACCTTCTCCTCCTGTCTGGTTTTGCCAGTCCTGAGTTGAGAGAGCTCAGCCTCCAGTTTGGCTATATAGTTGCATCTCTTGCATGTATTTGTGTTTTGTGGGAGGAGGAGAGGGTTGTCTGTGTACATGAGGCAATTGTAACATTGCCTCAGTATTCCCAGATTCACCAGCTGAGCAGGAGAGGACGCTAGCAACTGACCCTTTGACATGCTAGAAGAAATGAAAAATGTTGCTGTGTAACTGAGTCAGAAAGGACCTATAGGGAAGTTAGGGTGCGGGTTATGTGCTATACAGGGGTTGTTGCATATTGCATTTGCATGCATGGGTTCTGCTTTTGGATATCCCAGTTCCGCATATGGCATCCTATGTGTATGTGATGGTTACTTTCCTGTTCATGTGTATAGCACATTTTAATATACATACATTTGTGTGTGTTTGGTATACAATTTGGACTGTCAGGTTTCTTTACGGTTATTATATAGCCACAACTGCCCAGCTCTGTATTATCACTACCACTGTTGGACTGCTGGTGACCATGCCCATGGGGCTGGGCGTGTGTATTGGCGGCGCGCTGACATGATGCGCTTCACTTCCACTGGGTATAACTTCTGACAGTGCAGTACATTACGGACACACGATTTTAAATGTCATTTGTTCCATGGACGGGAACTCATATTGTGTTGCGTGCATTTCTGTTTGTTTCTCCATTTTGTGTGGCCGGGAAATGTCTTGCATGCTTTGCATACGTTTCATTATCCACGGACACTGATAGGTGCGATTACTATTGCAGGCAGGCTATAATATTCAGCAGTTTAGTTTGCTCATCGCCAGCCGACATTGACATGCCTCCGGGCGCAGCTTAGTAACGCCCCATGCACTCGCGCACGTGTCCTATGCACGTGGATGTGGTAGCGGCGCACCTTCATTAATATGCATATGGTGCTACTACACCATTTATATGCCGCACGGCTGGCACAGGCCTTACACCGGCCTTGCGCCGAGCTTCATGAATCTGGGGGAAAGTCTAGGTTTGGTCCCAATAGACTAAAAACAGCACAAAAGAGTTTTAGACAAGAACTAAACCAAAAACTTAAGAAACTTTCCTGTCAGAAATATTTAACATATAAAATGACATCTAAATTGCAATTTAAACTAAAAAAATAATTTAAAATAATGTAAACCTGATCAATCACTTCAAATAATCATAACCCAAGACAGAAACTAGAAAATGAGCATGTTTTCCTTTCAAATTTTCCAAATTAAGGTTTTAATCAATGAAAATAACAGATGTGATTAACTCACAAATCTGGAAGCACAAGGCAATGAGAGGAGCTGTACTAAAACAACTTTATCAAATAAACTCAGTAAAATAAACACAAATAACCATAAAACTTATTACATGGGGTTAATATAGAATACACTATGAGAAAAAAGCAGGGTGGTGGAATAAAACCCAAAGGGTTTCTTATCTGAGCTCAAAAGCTGCAGGGATCCAAAGTAAGGAGCAGGCTTTCTTCTTCTGTTGATGTTGTTGTTGTGTCTTTCGGCTTTTCCCTGTTAGGGGTCACCACAGCGGAACTCCGGTCCACTAATGATTGGTAGTAGATTTTTACGTGCTGACTTGCCAGGTCTGATGCAGAACCTTCAACAAAGATACGCCCATTCATGCATGTCTCCAAACAGAAGACGCTCTAGCTGAGAATCGAACCGGACAGCGTCTTACTATGAGACGACAATGCTCATTAGCGGACCGGAGTTCCGCTGTTGCGACCCCTAATCGGGAAAAGCTGAAGGACACAAAAACAACAACAACATGCGTGTGTGTGTGTGTGTGTGTGTGTGTGTGTGTGTATATAGATATATATATATATATATATATATATATATATATATATATATATATATATTTATACATATATATATACACACACACACACACACACACACACACACACACACACACACACACACACACACACACACACACACACACACACACACACATTTTATATATATAAGTATGGGACTAGAAAACTGAAAGAGTCCTGTCTGTGGATTTAAAAGGCAGTCCCTGTATTGCCAGGTGACTGGTCCATCATACCCACAAACAGGCAGTGGGAGGGGCTATGAAGTTTGATAGACTGCCAGAGGAGGGGTAGCCGGGCACTATTACACAGATGCCAGTAAGGAAGTGTTCTTTGAACATTTTTTCATTTAACTGCATCTAATGGAATATGTTTTATTTCATTACCAGCATACAGGGGAAAAGATTTATTAATTTATATATTAATGTAGCCATCAAGTAGACAGAAATGCATCTTGTCAGTGATTAACTGGCAGTACTGTCTGGTTAAGTTGCTTACCCAGGATTATACAAAGGTCAGCTGGAGACTCAATGAATGAAACCAAGGACTATTGGATGTGTTTACTGACATATCAAGGTCTTGATTCTCTGTGTTAAAGTGCCATAAGAGATTATCAAGCACGTGCAATACAGGTCTACATTGCCAGACCATCACCCATCTTGCCATCCTTAGTATCTCAGCTGTGACTGCCCCACTGCTCATATTAGCTTTACAGCAAATTAAAAGAAGATGACTGTAAATGTCTATACTTTCACATGGGGCTGAAATTCTATGTGGGAGCTCTGCATCTATCTCCTTACTACAAAACATACTAACTCTAATGTTACAATAAATCAAAAGAGAGGAAGAGAAAATGCACTTACTTCCTTTTCTGAGTTGATGTGTGGTGAGATGTATTATATTTAGTTAGATCAGGGGTGGAGAAGCAATTACTCATCTGTAAGAGTATAAAAGGGCACAAGCCTTCTCCCCAAACATCACTTTTAAGTACTTGTTTGTATTGTTTCAGCAACAATCACTTGGGTAGCAAGGCAGTGAGGTTAGGGGAACAGTGTTATTACAATGTGCTTTCTAACTCAAATGTATCTCCTTCACTACCACTGGTAGGAATATGGCATGATCCTATACTATGCCAGAGATGTGAGCTCTAGAACTCCTTTCCATACTATTGGTATCATTGTGGGTAAATGTATATTTTTCACACAGCCTGTTTTATTTGTGGGGGAAGGTACATGCTCTAATATTGTATGTTATTTTCCCAGTAGTTCACGTTTACCACATGGGGAAATGGCTAATCTCCACAATACCTGTCAATGTCTAAAATGCTAGAAGCACCTACATTATCAATATCATTGTAAACATATAGTGCTTTTCCTTCACTGTGACTCTGGGTAATATTGCCAGTACTTATATGTGTAATACAGCATGCTGGCTGCTGTGTCTGTCATTTGGGCAAATGTGCTGTCTTAGTATGAGTACCAGTGTTAAGACTGGAATGTGGTCCCATACTGCTGGCATCACTGTGTAGAACAGACATTTTACCAGGACTACCCTTACATGTGGCATAACAGGCAATACTACCATATTGTACATGTCACTGAAGAACAGGAGATGTCCCAGTAAATCCCCTATTCAGTGTAGCAGTGTGAAGAACAGAGCATATCCAAGCACTGCACCAACCCTTGGGTGGCACTGGGTATTCTCATTTACCCTTCCTGTCATTGTAAACACCAGGGTATGCCCAGTCCTGCCCTTATTCATGCATGTGTGGTGTAATGTGGCCTTTACTCATGGTGTTTTAAATAACGGTAATAAAGCTGCATGCTGTTACAGTGACCATTTCATGTGAAGAAATGTGACCATCTTCTGTGCTTCTTCAGTTAATGCAGGAAATGCTGCATAAATATATGCTTTTAATACAATTATGGGAAATACGGCATGTTCCTACAAAGTCCTTGTCACTTTTGGGATGAGTTATGCTGTCCAGCAGTTCATATGAAATAAGACATGAAATGAGCATGGCATGAAGCATGCTTCGGTAGTCCTCAGGTAAGACTAGAGACTACAGCATGGTTCTAGACTGTTCCTACATCTATGGAGAATAAGACCCGCTGCATTGCTATCCCTCCATTGCTGTTGATGGGGAGGAGGGTACATCAATGCACACAATGTAACACACTGTCTCATAGTCAGTATCACAGTAATCAATAAAGTGCAATGCATTTGCAGAATGGGACATATTCCCAATCTTCATTTTTTAGTGTGGGAACATAGTATATGAATATGAATCAGAAACAGCTACTTGCTACAAATGTCACTGTCATTGATGTTTAAATGTATATGACAGAGTTATATGTTTAGACCACACAGCAAGCTGCCCAGTGGTAGGTGACACTGTCTGCAGTTATGAGCATTAGAAAAGACAGAGATGAGCATTATATATTATTACTGAAAATTATAAGGTGATAAAAATTCAGATAACAACACTCCCAAACCATACATAAATGAGTTTTTAAGGAAAAAGTGTCTCTCCTAGCTGCAAACTCATGGATCACCTTCTGCATTGCACTGTCCAGTGTACATTATTAGCAAATATTATGCAGAAATAAAATGATTCATAGTTATTTAGGATACTTCCAAAATATATACTAGTATTAATACAATTTTCCTTACTTGCTAACTACTGTATCATGATTTATAATGGATTCATATTCAGGATGTATAGTACTCATAAAATAAATTATAAACTGAATCCAAACAAAATATGCATTGGTCATTAGAAAAGTACATAAAGCATCCAGCAAATGGCATAACAAATCTGCGAGGCAAGCGGTTATGTAGATGACTAGACTAACTTTCTTAACACTAACAAATAATTTCATTTAAGCTTAGCTTTTGTGTGTGATAGTAAATCTTGTTTCTCTAGGTAACACACAAGTGCAGCTGCCATGTGACAATGGTCAATGTTACTAACTTCCATTCATCCCAGAGTAATTGCTGTGACCAAAAACACACTATGACTTCTGCACTGCTGCTATACCAAAGGAATAATGAACGTTGCCAGCATAAAAATGAAGTGGTTACAGTGTGGGTATTTTTTCTGAACATAATGTAGCGCTTCCCAGAATTATATGGGATGAGTAACCTGCATGGGTTTGTATGATATAGTAGTACAACTGGTAATCTGAAGCATACTGTAATGATGACAAGCTGTCTTACTGTGATGCAGTTGTGCTTTCTTATGTCGTTGACATTTTAGTAGCTGATCTTCTGCTCATCATCGACAGTACAGTTTAACACAAATGTGTCACAGTGTTACGTGCTACTACTAGAGTACTGCAGTTTTTACACAAAAACTGTGTCATCATCATTGGCACTGATGTCAGTCGGAGTAAGGCCAGCATATTATAGCATGTTCTCATCAGGTAGTAGTGTTTACACATGCACTGTGTCATCATCATTGCCACTGATGTCAGTCGGAGTAAAGCCAGCACATTATAGCATGTACTTGTTAGGTAGTAGTGTTTACACATGCACTGTGTCATCATCATTGTCACTGACGTCAGTCGGAGTAAGGCCAGCACATTATAGCATGTACTCATTAGGTAGTAGTGTTTACACATGCACTGTGTCATCATCATTGTCACTGATGTCAGTCAGAGTAAGGCCAGCACATTATAGCATGTACTCATTAGGTAGTAGTGTTTACACACGAACTGTGTCATCATCATTGTCACTGATGTCAGTCAGAGTAATGCCAGCACATTATAGCACGTACTCATTAGGTAGTAGTGTTTACACATGCACTGTGTCATCATCATTGTCACTGATGTCAGTCGGAGTAAGGCCAGCACATTATAGCATGCACTCATTAGGTAGTAGTGTTTACACATGTACTTTGTCATCACCATTGTCACTGATGTCAGTCGGAGTAAAGCCAGCACATTATAGCATGTACTTGTTAGGTAGTAGTGTTTACACATGCACTGTGTCATCATCATTGTCACTGACGTCAGTCGGAGTAAGGCCAGCACATTATAGCATGTACTTGTTAGGTAGTAGTGTTTACACATGCACTGTGTCATCATCATTGCCACTGATGTCAGTCGGAGTAAAGCCAGCACATTATAGCATGTACTTGTTAGGTAGTAGTGTTTACACATGCACTGTGTCATCATCATTCTCACTGATGTCAGTCGGAGTAACACCAGCACATTATAGCATGTACTCATTAGGTAGTAGTGTTTACACATGCACTGTGTCAACAACATTGTCACTGATGTCAGTTGGAGTAAGGCCAGCACATTATAGCATATATTCATTAGGTGGTAGTGTTTACACACAAACTGTGTCATCATCATTGTCACTGATGTCAGTTGGAGTAAGGCCAGCACATTATAGCATGTACTCATTAGGTAGTAGTGTTTCTACATGCACTGTGTCATCATCATTGTCACTGATGTCAGTCAGAGTAAGGCCAGCACATTATAGCATGTACTCATTAGGTAGTAGTGTTTACACATGCACTGTGTCATCATCATTGTCACTGATGTCAGTTGGAGTAAGGCCAGCACATTATAGCATGTACTCATTAGGTAGTAGTGTTTACACACAAACTGTGTCATCATCATTGTCACTGATGTCAGTCGGAGTAAGGCCAGCACATTATAGCATGTACTCATTAGGTAGTAGTTTTTCCCCATGCACTGTGTCATCATCATTGTCACTGATATCAGTCGGAATAGGGCCAGCAAATTATAGCATGTACTCATTAGGTAGTAGTGTTTTCACATGCACTGTGTCATCATCATTGTCACTGATGTCAGTTGGAGTAAGGCCAGCACATTATAGCATATACTCATTAGGTAGTAGTGTTTACACACAAACTGTGTCATCATCATTGTCACTGATGTCAGTCGATGAAAGGCCAGCACATTATAGCATGTACTCATTAGGTAGTAGTGTTTACACATGCACTGTGTCATCATCATTGTCACTGATGTCAGTCGGAGTAAGGCCAGCACATTATAGCATGTACTCATTAGGTAGTGTTTACACAAGCACTGTGTCATTGTCATTGTCACTGATGTCAGTCGGAGTAAGGCCAGCACATTATAGCACATACTCATTAGGTAGTAGTGTTTACACATGCACTGTGTCATCATCATTGTCACTGATGTCAGTCGGAGTAAGGCCAGCACATTATAGCATGTACTCATTAGGTAGTACAGGTGTCATGCAAATGTCCCTTTATTTGTTTGTTGTAAGTTTGATAAATGCCATGCTTTTAAATGTTATTATTATGATATAAGACTGCAGTCAGTTCTTCTGCTAATCTTTCAGTAAAATGTTCATAGTGTCCAAATTGCACCAAAGCATTACATGCTGTATTCAGGGAGCAACATGCCTGTCAGACAGATCTTATACCTATAGTCAACAAATTCATAACAGTGTATAACAGTGTATGTTGGATGGTGGGCAACCACTGTGGTGCAGCGGTTAGCATTGTTGTCTTACAGCAAGAGGTTCTCCTGTTTGATCCTCAGCTGGGATGCCTTCTGTGCAGAGTCTGCGTTTCCTCCCTGTGGTCATGTGGGTTTCCTCCAGGTGCTCCAGTTTCCTCCCACATCCCAAAGACATGTTGTAGGTGGATTGGATGCTCTAAATTGGCCCTAAGCATGAGTGTGTGCATGTGTGTGCCTTCTGTGGCTGGCAACTCAACACCATAAAACTCCCCTGCCAATCATGAGCAGATAAGTGATTCGCTGTGGCGACCCCTAACTGGTAAAAGCTGAAAGAAGAAGAAGTATATGTTGGATTGTGCAGCAGTTGCTTTGTTGTCTCTCAGTAAGAAGTTCTCTGGTTTGATTCTTGGCTAGGGTGCCTCTGTGTGGAGTCTGCATGTTCTCCCTATGTTCATGTGCATTTCCTCCAGGTGCTCTGGTTTCCTCCTACATAGATTCATAGGTAGGTACTAGGCTATTGGCCCTAGGGCCTATATAAGCCTAGCCAAAAAATGTACACTGGCTTTCGCCACCCAAGAAAATTATTTTCCTGTGCCCCTGTTGAGCAGAGCCACAGAAGTGATCCCTGGGGTGAATTTCCTATTTCCCATCCAATCATCAAGATTTTTCTTGAAGAGTGCTAATGAGGAGCTCTGTTCGACATAGATAGGTAGTCTGTTCCAGAGTATGGGAAGCCTCTGGGACAGGAATCTATCCCTCCTGCATGTTCTGTTTATTGTGGTGACAAGGTTTAGGTCCCTAGAGCGCGTAGCTCAGAAGGATTGGGATTTCTTTAAGTGGAGCATGTCCAACAGCTCTGTGTTTGACATAGCTTTGTATGTTAGGCAGAGATTGCCCCTGAGTAGGTGATATGTGATGGAGTAAAGCTGTAGTTTTCTGAGACGGTCTGCGTAGGGCAACTGTTTGAAGCCAGTAATCCTTTTTGTGAGGTATTTCCGTGGTCTTTCCAGTTGTTGTAGATGTCTTGTGAGGTACATACCAAAAGGGGCATTGTACTCTATAATGGGTCTAATGAGTGATGAGTAGAGGGGAACAACGGCCTCTTTTTTTCCTGGATGAGAAAACCTTTTGTGATGAGATGAACCACCTAGAAGGACTTCCTGACCACTGTGGTGATGTGATTATCAAAGGAGAGACTACTGTCTACCTGTGTCCCAAGGTCTCTTATTACATTTTTGGCATTAAGTAGACTACCAGCTATGTGGTAGTTCATGGGTACAGAGTTTTTACCAAAGGGGATGACAATACACTTTTTGGCATTGAGCTTCAAGCCATGGCTTTGACACCAGGTATCTGTCTCAGTGAGGCCCTTTTGTAGTATGTCCACATCGTTTGGAGTTTTGATTATGGCTCCTAGTTTGCCGTCATCTGCAAACTTTGTTAGCCAAAGACCTTCTGTGTTAGCCTGCACTTCAGAGAAGTAGATACTAAACAGGAGAGGACCCAGGACTGAACCCTGTGGTACTCCACTTGTCACTGGTCTGAAGTCTGATTTGGAATCCGCTACTTTCACACTGTCCGTGAGCCAGTTGGCAACCCATCTTGTGACATAGGGATTTATACCTAGTTTAGTGAGCTTATCTATAATTCCAGAGTGTGGGATGGTGTCAAAAGCCTTGGCAAGATCTAGATAAGCTGTGTGAACCACTTTACCCTTATCTATGGCTTTGGTGACTGCTTCAAGAAGTCAATCAGGTTTAGGAGACATGATCTGCCTTTCACAAATCCGAACTGGGTAGGGTCCAGAGTTTGGAGATTACCAATGTCTTTGTTTATGAGTTCCATGATGATACATTCCATGGCCTTGCAGACTAGGCTCTTCAGGCTAATGGGGCGGTAGTTCCCGGGGTCCGTCGTGGCTCCTCCTTTGTGGAGTGGGATAACCGTCGCTGTATGCCATTCAGTGGGCACAAAGCCTGAGGTGAGGCTATGATTGAACATGATACTTAGGTAGGGTGCCAGTTCATTCTGTAATTCATGTAGAACGCAGCCTGGGATATTATCAGGTCCCATGGATGCTGTGTTCTTGGCTTTGGAGAGTGTGTTTTTTACCTGTGCAGCTGTGATTATAGGAACTTTGCATTCTTCCGCTATAGAGATGGGCCCTCTAGGGGCTGAGATGGGGGTAACATTAGCACAGAACCTATCTGCCAGGATGTTGGCAATATCAGTTGGTTCTGTATATTTAGTGCCATTGTGCTGTAACTCAGAGCAGATCTGAGTGTTCCCATTGAGATTCTTGACATAGCTATAGAATGCTTTGTGGTTGTCTTTAGAGTCAGTGGCAATTTTGTTTTTGTAACTAGCTTTGGAGGATTTTATGAGGGATCTTAGCTTCTTACTGAGGTTGACCAGGGAGTTCCTCCAGACATGGGATTTTACTCTTTTTTGCAACAGTTTCTTTCTTCTGTTGTAGAGTTTGTTTATGGCAGAGGACCACGAGATTGGCTTCCTTTTTTTGGAGGATAACATCTACAAAGACACGTGTCTGGAGCATTTCTCCCTGGGCCTCCACTGAAAATAAATTTTGTTCCAAGTTGGACTTTCCCGGAAAACAAATGTTAAATAAATAAATAAGTAAATAATAACATGTTATATTAGGATATATTACACCGACTGGCAGAGATTTGTTCCAGACATCAGTGACAATACCATATGAAGGGAATTGTGCTAAAACACTTCCAACTTTTAGTAACAAGTACACATCTGTGATAGATGCATTGTCACTTAATGACAATAACTCTCTAAGTCCAAAGGCTACCACACCAGTACACACTGTTATAAATCACTTGTAAAATAACCCTTTTAAATGGTGCATTTGATTTAGCAAATAGAAATATTTTAGTGGTGGTAAACTAAAACAACCACTGCAAAAAAGATCCACCTAGCCAAGGACAAAGACAACTGAATCTGGTAGCAACTTTGGTGAAACTACATATTAAAAAGTACAACTGTCTAACATACCACTATAATTTGATCAAACCAATAAAACAGACAGCAACATTCCTTGCAGAGGTGTTAAACTACAAATGCAGAAAATATTTTATCGACTGAGTGCAATGGAATATCTTAATTTATTTCTTTGAGTGTTGTTGTTATATAAAAGACACCATCTGAAATAAAAAAGTATCTATGTGCACTACTTTAATCATGAGTCACTTGATATAAGATCACACAACGCACAACACAAAATACATAATTATTTACACTTTAAAATGTATCTATCTTAAAAATACATTTTAATTTAATTGTATCATGCTTCTATGGTTGCTAATTATCTATGTGGGGCTCAGACAATATTTCTAAAGAGTTAAGTCTAATTATCTGTACAGTGAGCACTGGTTTTAACTGACAAGTCATGGCGCATGTAAAAAAAAAATCTTAGTCCTCCAGCACAAGTTAATTATATATCCAATAAAAATAATTTAAATAGTGCTATTGCTGTATGTGTAAGTTCATTTTTCTCTCCTGGACTAGAGGAAGACTCCACTATGCCTCCCAGACAGCTGAACTACCTGGACCCTGTAGTAAGGCCTTTTGGTATACAGTGTTATGAGCTGTTTCTACATCATCCCTCCCTTGTAGAGTCCTGTTCCAAGCTCACAAAAAGGCATTGTTACCCTGCCAGACGTGCTCCATTTCCAAGACTGTCCATAAATCTTTGGCACAGACATGACTTACACACATTCCCCTCTGCAGCACATTCACTGGTACACATTCAGGATAATCTAATAGTTTTCTCAACAGAAAAACAGTAATATTCTGCTGATCCCCATCTTTCAGTTCATTCAAATTATGAAAAGTTTAAGTATCTCATAACTTCATTACTGCTGTGTCCCTGACAAATCTTAATAATAAATATGACTCCCCACTTATGCAAGTCAGTCCCAGCAATCCTCACTACTCTCCTACCCTCCAACTTGCAGTTTGATTAAAGGCACAGAAATCTCACCAATAATCTCATACATTTCCTGCCTCAACACAATAGACATTTCTGTACTAGTTCTCCCATATGCTGGCACACACTTGTCACCATTACTTCCTCCCCTGCTTACTGTTTGTAGAATAGCAGGTGTGTTGTACCTTTAAGAAGCATTTCCAAGATCTGTGTGTGCATATAAATGCCAAGCATGTGTTAGCATCAGTGACATTTTGAGGGTGCAGCCAGAATGTTAACATCCATGTGTATGATAGCTAATCTGCTTGAGCAGGAACCCACAATGCTTGCTTGTTTTATCCTGACCTGATGAGTGACATGCCAGAACCGGGATTACAAAGACTGTTCTTCAGAGCTATGAGGTGCAGAGGTAATGGTGAAGGCTAACTAAAAGTACCGAGAGTGAAAAATGGCCAGACACAAGTTAAAGGTAAAGAGAAGACACACAAATTATTTATTTATCAAAAGAGGTTAAATGGAGCATTACAAGGGCACAAAATGTATTGTTAAGTAAGCGAAGAGCACAGAAAAGTTTATTAAACAAACGAGAAATAGAAAAGAGCTCATTAATCAGATGAAATGTTTGAAACTGAGTTATTTGATAAAATGAGCATTACAAAAGTACATAAAGGGTTCAGAATTGCCTCAGAACTGTAAAATGAGCATGTTTAAAGTCAAACAAGCATGCTTAGAGTTAAAACAAGCAGAAGAAAGTAAAATGGGCATGAAAAGAGATTAAATGAGCAAAATATATATAACACAAGGGCATAAAAGGCACATTAAGAGATTCAATGAGTGAAACAACTATGATAGAAAGGTCAGAAAAGGGCACATTGAGTATAAATAAAGTAACAGTGACTGCATGTGTTTTGGGCAAATTATTGTGTTTGGTACAAATTGCTACTTTGCATTGACTGAAGCCTTGAATAGCATAACTAGAATTGTTCAAAGCATGTCAAGTGTGTGAAAGTGCTTACAGTATGTGTACATTGCTGTGCATTAATTCTAAAGAGTTTGTTGTGTGCAAAATGCAGCTATTTTGTGAAGTGCAGTGAAGTGAAGCCATTTCGAAAAGCTTCTTGTGCCTGGGTGTCTATTCATAGAGTGCCACCATTACAGAGTGACTCTCAAACTATACAGAGTTGTTTGGCAAAGTGCAGCCATTTTGGGGAGACTCCAGTGTGCTGTGTACTGTTTATTCACTAAGTGCAGTTATTTTGAGGCGTTTCTTACTCTGAGCTTCTTCTGCCCAATACAGTCTCAAACTGCAATTACTTCGAAAAAGTTTATTCGCAAAGTGCCATTATTTCGAAACAGTTTTCACAAAGTGTCATTACTCCTAAACAGTTGATTTGCAAATTGCCATTGCTAGTGTATTCGCAAAGTACAGTTACTTCAAAACTTGCCCTTGGCTTCTATTGCTCAGTTTATTCGCACTGTGCAGTTATTCAAAATGTTTCTTAAAATGATGATAAATGACATGGGCAGCAAAATGTTGATAAATGACTTTGGCATTAAAGTGATTACAAGACAAAGGCTTGTACCATAAAATGATAATAAATTACTTTAGCATTTTGCCTCTACAAGATAAATTGTTCGTATGGTAAAAAAAAAGAATAATTTCAAAGCAAGTTGCTTTACAGTAAAGAGATTTCAGTGTTGCAGTGCCCAGGAAACTTATTTCATGAAATTCATGCAGAGGCTCATTGTGTTGTTATAAGTACTGGCATAAATTTCAAGCAAATGTATATGTGTATGTGCAAGTGTATGTGTTTGGGCATATTTGCAAGAGTTTTCAGTAAGATATATCAATATGGCAGATGGATTTCACAAGCCACAACCACTTCTGTTTGATCAGAACACTGCAGATAATTTGAGTGTATCTGAGCAGAATATTATATATTTATACAAGCAGCTTATTCTGATAAAGGTGCGCATACCAGGGCATTCATTTTGCTGACCCTAGCAGGGTCAGAAGCCATTGAAAGGGAGTGTTCATGTGTCTATGCACCAGCAGTGTATGAAGGTGAAGGAGAATCTCATGGTGTTGTACAGGCTGAATCAAGGGAAGACCCCGAGTGTTTAAAGTGCAAATTCAGAGAAATGTGTAGCCCTCAGACTAACGTTACACTAGAAGGCATTTGTTTTACATGAGAGATCAAAAGCAAGAAAAAACGTTTGCAGGTTATATTACTGATTTGAGAAACAAAGCAAAGACCTGTATGTTTGGTGATTTAAAGGATGAGTTAATAAAGAACAAGGACAGACTCATGTGCGGTATTAATAATGCTGCTGTAAGAAAGATTTTGCTTCATGACAGTGACTTAATGCTGAACAAAGCCATTAAGATTGGTCAGATTCATGATGTTACAGAAAGGCACATAAATATGCTTACTAGTGATAAGAACATGATTTCAGTAGGCTACATAGCTCATGGAGACAGCATGCACCATGTGACAGGCAAAAGCAAACCTATGCATGTGGCAACAGCAGCCCCTGCAGGACATCTAGGTAAAACCCGTTGTCTTCTAGCACATTCCTAGAAAAGTTCATTTAAAGGAGCATGCTCAGTGCAAAACCAAGGGTACCTAGTGCAAAACAGACATTGCTCAGTACAGCATAAGATTGAATTAGCAAAACCCAAATCAAGCTTTATTGTTAACTGTCATAATTGTGGTGCTAATCATGACTCCAGAAGAGAAAAGTGAATGACATTTTATCAGCAATGTCATAAGTGTAAGAAATGGAACCATTTTCAAAGATTTTGTAAATCAAGTAAGCCTAACACAGTTGCAAAGAAGGGCCACTCCAAAAAGCAAGTTAATCAAATAGACCTGCAACGGTCTGCTTTCTATGTAGATGGTGTATCAGTAATTGGTGAAAAGATCGATGCAGTAAATTTATTGACAAGAAATGAAGTGTTTGTCCTATCCAGATCAATTGTAAATCCACCGAGCTTAAAGTAGACACTGGTTCAACATATAATGTCATATCTGCAGATACTTTTGCAAGGGTCAGAGCTGGTGAACAACTAAATGTTACTAGTTATGCAAAACTTATAGCTTATGGAGGTGAAGAGATTCAAACCGAAGGCTCAGTAGTGCTTTCATGTTATGTGGCTAAGAGCTGTTATAGCCTTTTTTCTATGTGGTTCAAAGACCCATTCAGTCATTATTGGGTCTCAGACAGTATTTGAAAAAGAATCTGCTTTCTTTTACCAAAGAAGTTCATCAGATAAGCACATGTCCTAGTTCCAGCTTCAGCGATGCTGTTTTTTTCAGAGTATGCTGATGTTTTCTATGACAGATTGGGCAAACTTCCAGTTGTGTATTCCATGAAATTAGACCCAGAGTTCAGTCCAGTGGTCAGAGCAGTAAGAAGAGTTCTGATAGCTATGCAGCATAATGTCAAAGCTCAGCTGAACAAAATGGTGTAACAAGGTGTAATTTGTCCAGTTACAGAACCTACCGAATGGTTGTTGCCCATGGTAGCAGCTATAAAAAAGGCTCAGATGAAATCAGAATATGTATTGTCCCAAGAGATTTGAATAAAACATTGAAGAGACTGCATCATCCCATGCATACAGTTGAAGAGGTTGCAGTCCTGATACCGAATTACACTGTTTTTTTTCTGTCTTAGATGCAAAGAGTTAATTTTGGCAAGTGATGCTTGATCACAAATCTTCATTACTGACTACTTTCAGTACCCATTTGGAAGATTCCCCAGGATGCCATTTGGAATAAATTCTGCAAGTGAATTCTTCCAGTATGCAATGGAGCAAATGTTTTCTGGCTATCCATGTGCAATAATAATAGATCTATTGGTCAGAGGCAATGATGATGTAGAGCATGACAGAAATCGTAAGAGATTTCTAGACAGAGCACGTGAAGTGAACTTGAAGCTCAGTCCTCTGAAGTGCAAATTCAGACTACCAGAAGTTACATATGTAGGTCATTTGTTTACAAATATGGGCTTGAGACTAGACCTGTCCAAGCAAGTAGCCATTCTTGAGATGCCAGCACCAGATAATGTGCAAGCTCTACAGTGTTTTCTTGGTATGGTCAATTACTTAGGTAAGTTTACACCAGATTTCAGTGAGATGTCAGTGCCTTTGCACGAGCTCACACAAAAAAAATGTTACTTGGTCATGGCTAGATGAGCACCAGAGAGCATTTGAAATTCGTAAGCAGAAAATTGCTAAGCCCCAACATTAAGATACTGTGATGTCAACAAACCAGTAACTGTTTTCCTCTGATGCTTCAAAATCTGGTTTAGGTGCAGTTATTCTCCAAGAAAGCAAGCCAGTAGCATTTGCATCTAGAACACTTACCCAGACTGAGATGCAGTATGCTCAAATTGAGAAAGAACTTTTGGCAATAATGTTTGCATGTTCCAAGTTTCAAGATTATATCTATGGTCGAGAAATCCAGATTGAAACTGATCATCAACCTTTTGTCACTATTTTAAAGAAGCCTATGCATACATCTCCAGCGAGATTACAAAGAATAAAGCTCAAATTGCAAAAATACAACTTCAAAATGGTCTTTACAAAAGGCAAACTTATTTATCTGGCTGATACCCTATCCAGAGCACATAGAAATACTATGGACTAGCTTCACACAGAGATTTTTGACTTTGATGTCATGGAAGTGCATAATTTTTCTGCCACGTGACTAATGAGCTAAGAGATCATACCATGACTGATCCAGTTTTGCAGAAGCTTAATCACTATGTTAGTGTTGGATGGCCATCAAAGCAATCGAGTGTACCACCAGAAGGGCAATCTTACTTTCCTTACAGAGATGAGTTATTGATGGAAGATGGTCCTAAAATTGTTGTTCCTGCTTCCTTACAACAGGAATATATCCGGATTATGCATCATGGTCACCCAGGTTCTAAATCTACTAACAGAAGAACAAGAGGACTAGTATTTTGGAGTTCTCTAGCAAAATACATTGATAGACAGCTTTCTTCCTGTTCAGTATGCAATAGTACTAAAGCACATTTGCAAAGAGATCCACTTCAGCTAAGTCAAATTCCTGAAGTGAATCAACCAGAGATGGAAGGTAGAGTGGGTGCATGTGTGTGTGTGTGTGTGTGTGTGTGTGTGTGTGTGTGTGTGTGTGTGTGTGTGTGTGTGTGTGTGTGTGTGTGTGTGTGTGTGTGTGTGTGTGTGTAGAGAAAGCTTTTTAGTGGTATATTTGTTTACAGGCTTCATGAATACAGCAAGGAAAGCACTGTCATTGCTATGCTGAACAAGCTCTTTTCTGCTCTGTGAGTGTTTTGGCCATTGCAGAAAACAGCTCTCCATGAGCCAAGCCACTTGAAGTACGCCATCTGTAGCAGTTGAATTACATATTACTATGATGGAAACTGCAGTGTAAGTATCACATGATTCCCATGGTGGGTTTTGGCAAGAAGTGCATGTGTGTGTGTGTGTGTGTGTGTGTGTGTGTGTGTGTGTGTGTGTGTGTGTGTGTGTGTGTGTGTGTGTGTGTGTGTGTCTGACCAGAATTCTGCAGGCACAAAGACATGCAGTTTACAAGGCTACAATAGATTGTCTAAACTTTATTCAAAGGATCATAGGACATTACTAGGCTAATGACCCTTGTGCATTTTACAGCCTAGCCAGTCATGCCACAAATTTCCCAGTTATCAATGTCCATAGGTTAGAACAGCTTTGATATAAGTTCATAGGTTCATAGGTTCATACTAGGCTATCTGCCCTTGGGCATTTATAAACCTAGCTAGAGTGTGTTTGGCTTTCACCACTCATTTTAAATTAATTTTGCTATGCCCTTTTTCGAGGTTAGTATACTGTGCCTCTGTCTAACAGTGACACAGAAGTAATACCCAGGGTAAACCTACAATTTCCCATCCACTCATCAAGATTCCTCTTGAAGAGAGTCAATGAGGGACTCTGCCTAACCTGGACTGGGATTATATTCAAGAGTGAAGGGAGCCTCTGGGTTATGAATCTGTCCCTCCAGCATGTCCTATTTATTTCAGTGCTGAGGTTCAAGTCTCTCGAGTGCGTAGCTCGATGGGATTTGGATTTTCTGAGGTGCAGCATGTCCATTAATTCCGGTTTGGACATGGCTTTATACGTTAGGCACAGATCGCCTCTGAGCAGGCGGTATGCCACGGAGTAGAGCTGGAGTTTCTTTAACCAGGCAGCATATGGCATCTGTTTGAGCCCTTTGATCCTCTTGGTGAGGTACTTTTGGGGTCTTTCCAGTTGCTGCAGATGTCTGGTAACGTACAACCCAAAAGGGGCATTATACTCAATTATGGGCCTGATGAGGGATGAGTAAAGGGGCACGATGACCTCCCCTGATCTAGATGTGAATCCCTTCATGATTAGGTGGGCTATATAAAATGTTTTTCTAACCACTTTGGCCACGTGGTTGTCAAATGAGAGATTGCTATCAACTTGGGTCCCCAGGTCCCTAATTACTTCTTCTGTACTTAATGGATTACCACCTATGTGGTAATTTGTGGGCACTTTGTTTTTGTCAAAGGAGATGACTATACACTTTTTGGCATTTAGCTTGAGGCCATGGCTCTGGCACCAGTTGTCTGTTTCTATGAGGCCCTTTTGAAGGATGCTTGTGTTGGCTGGAGAGTCGATTATGGCACCCAGTTTGCAGTCATCTGTGAACTTGGTCAGCCACAGTCCTTCTGTGTTGGCCTGTACCTCCAAGAAATATGTACCGAACAAGAGAGGTCCCGGACTGAGCCTTGTGGGACGCCACTTGTAACTGGTTTGGAGTCTGACATGGCTCCAGCAATTCTAACCATGTGGGTTCTGTCCTTGAGCCAGTTTGCAACCCATCTAGTGACATTGGGGTTTATATTTAAGCTGGTTATCTTATCTATAATGCCTGAGTGGGGTATTGTATCGAAGGCTTTTGCGAGGTCCAGGTAGGCTGTGTGGACCACCTTCCCCTCGTCAATGGCCTTGGTGACTGTTTCAAAGAAATTGACCTGGTTTAAGAGGCAGGATCTGCCATTAACAAAGCCAAACTGGGTAGGATCCAGTGTCTGTAGGTCCCCAATATCTTTATTTATGAGAACCATGATGATCCTTTCCATAGCTTTGCAGACCAAGCTAGTCAGGCTTATGGGGTGAGAGTTTCCAGGATCCGTTGAGGCACCACCTTTGTGGAGAGGGACCACTGTTGCTGTACGCCACTCTTTGGGTACATATCCTGTAGTAAGGCTGAGACTGAACAGTAGTTTTATGTTTGGGTTTAGCTCTTCTTGGAGGTCATGTAGGACGCAGCCTGGTACACCATCTGGTCCCATTGATGCTGTGTTTTTTGCTTTGGAGAGGGCAGCTCTTACCTGAGCATCTGAGATGTCAGGGGGGCAGCACTCTGCTGGGATAGATATTTGCCCTTTTGGTGGGAGGGGAGAAGTTTGCACTGAACCTGTCAGCTAGGATGTTGGCAATGTCTGTGGGTTCAGTGTATTTTTTGTCATTTTGGACTAATTCTAAGCATATCTGGGAATTCCCACCCTGGTTCCTAACATAACTAAAGAAAGCCTTGTGATTATCCTTAGTGTCCTGTACAATTTTTCTCTTGAAGCTGGCCTTAGACGATTTTATGAGTGCCCGTAGTTTTTTGCTAATACTGATCAAAGATGCCTTCTCTTTTTGGGATTTTGCTCTATCATGTAGTAGCTTCCTCCTTCTATTGTATAGTTTGTTTATGGCTGGGGTCCACCAGACAGGACGTCTGCCTTTGAGTTCGTGGTCTGTGACTTAGGGCATCTATAAACAGTGCCTGTCCATAAGAGCCACAGGTGACAAGCCAGGGGTGAATTTGTGATTTCCCATCCATTGGTCCAAATTACATTTGAACAGGCTTCCTGAAGAGCTCTGTTTCACATGAATGGGGAGTCTGTTCCAGAGAGGGGATAATCTCTGAGACATATACCTATCCCATCAACATGTTTTATTTATGTCATCAATGAGGTTTACATCCTTAGATCAGGTAATTTTTGTGTGTGCTTTTTTTTTTTTTGGCAAATGTGCAGCAGATCCATCAAAGCTAGATCATAGAATGTCTTGTTGGTTAGGCATAAACTGTCCCCCAGTAGTCTACAGGAGATCGAGTACAGAGACAGGGCTTTGAGGTGATCTGCATAGGGCATATTATTTACACCTTGTATTCTTTTTGGTGAAGAAACTCTGTGAACACTCCAGTTGTTGCAAATGCCTGGTCAGGTGCATGCTAAAGAGTGCACTGTACTCAATTATTTGTCTAAATAAGGGCTAAGTATAAAGAAACTATGATCTCCTTAAATCTGGATGGCATGCACTTCCTTATAAGATGCGCCGCATAAAAGGATTGTCTCATTATCATGGACACATTCATCTACTCTAAGTACAAGAGCTGTTAATAAAGTGCTTCCCATAATGCAGGGTTTGATCCTCACAGCTTTCCTTTGTCTACTGTGTCACTCTGTTGAGCATAATAATACAAAATATGAGTGTTAAATTGGATTTTTTAGTAAATTTATTTTAGACATTACAATGGGCAAAATTAATTTTTGTATTTTAAAACAAAAATATGTTCACAGTAACTATATGTTGCAGGCTAAATAAGTCCCCAGCACTGTTTTGTTATAAAACCAAAATAATTATAGTTTGACCTTATTCTGCTACATGTTCTGCAACAAATACAGCCTTGCTTGTGTGACTGCATAAATACAATCATAGAAACATAGCACTGCAATGGTAGTTGCATAGCTAGGGTGGGGTGAGAGGGGCAACTGCCCTGGGCACAAAGAGTTGGAGGGGTGTGATCAGCCAATCCAGATCTCTAATGCAATTGCATTTGTGGTCAAACCTGAGTGCTGTAGTGATCCATGTATAGTCTAAACTGTAGCAACTTTGATATAGTTAAAAAAATCTCCTTTTTTTAAACTGAAACCTGAGCACTGTAGTGCTCAATACAGGCTGGGTATAAACTGCAACAATGGTTTGTTATATTTGTAGCAAGCAATTTGCTACAGTTAAAAAAAGTAATTTTTAACTAAAACATGAGCACTGTAGCACTTTGTGCAGGCAGGGTATAAACTATACCAACTGTTTTCTACAGTTTAAAAGAAGAAATTTTTTTTAAATAAAATGTGTGTGGAAGCAGGGGTTGGGCATGGCAATGAAATGGGACCTGAATGGCTGGGACAGAAGGGAAGGGGGTGTCATGCATCTGGTCATCTGATTGGTACACCAGTATAAAGAACAGCCTTTTTTCTTTTTAGGCCAGCTATGCTTCCGTGTAATGGAAATATGCAAAAATGTGGCAAGTACCATCAGTCTCTAAGTAATAATTGCATATTTCTACTGTAAATCAAAAATGTAAAGTATAATTAAAAATGTTCCAAAATACCTTTTTCCATGTACTTAATGTCATACTTAGTGTTTGTAGTTCAGCCATGTAAGCTTGTCTAGGCTTGTTTAGTCTCATTTAAATGTGCTGCTGTTCTATTCTAATAATAAATGTCTTACCTTAAACTGTTTTCATGTTTTATTAAATTTACTAATAAAAAAGTAATAAGGAACCTCTTAAAACTGGCATGCTATACCAGTTTTTCAGGACACTTGTATGCAGTGAATTGTCCTCGATAACTGTGGGAAATATGCAGATGACCCCTTAAGGGCATTTAAGTGTTCCAGCATTTTTGAAGTCATCTTTAGTGTTACTGACAACAACCTTATATTGGCCTAAATTCTTCAATAAAGGCTTATAAAAAAGTCAGTGGGTATTCAGAAGCCATGGAGTTGGAACACTAATATGTTCTTTAGTGTCATTTGCATATTTTCCATGGGCCTACAACTAAGAAGGTTTAAAGTATTACATAGTGGATACTATGACTGTCTATGTGCCTTTTCTGTGTGCCCTTTTTACTTATTATTTTAGAAAAGTAGATCTGAGACATGTGGGAGACAGATTTGTAAGTATCTACACAGCTGCTTAGGGTTAGAGGGGACAGCGTGCCATTGTCATGTAGAAGCATATGCTTATGATGGGAAAAGAATCTGGATTATGCAGAAGGAGTCCAAAGAATATATATATAGATATATATATATATATATATATATATATATATATATATATATATATACATATATATATATATATATATACATATATATATATATATATATATATATATATATATATATATATATATATATATATGTGTGTGTGTGTGTGTGTGTGGTTCCCCTTCACAATCTTAAATTACTGAATGCTCGAAATTCAGTAACTCGAGACTGAAAAGTCAAACCAACAAAAATCCCGAAACCCACAAGCACAAAAACAAAAAACCCCGAACATACAGAACACATACACCACACAACAAGCACACCATACAGCCCACATCACATAAACTACAAGCCCTACACTACATGCACGCAGGGGGGCAAGCCCCTCTGCACCCCCCCATGTGGGGAGCTGTGCCCCCCACACCCTCCTACTTATATATTCTAACTCCGAGATCGCACTAATGCACAAAATAAAAAACACCACACAGCCATTTTACACTGCCTTGCACACACGCATACACACAAATACGCACACATCCAACACTCACACTCATAGTCCCACCTCCCTACCCTAACACACAACTTACAAAACACACACATACACTCACTTACCTTCACTGCCTTAAAATATCCCGACTCACACATCCCATCCCGTAGCTGACATGCATGAGCGCGAATTTGAGATATTTGAATTTGCGCTTATGCAGATTCGCGCTTATGGGTTTTCGACTTTACAGTCTCGAATTACTGAATGTCGAGCATTCAGTAATTCGAGATTGTGAAGGGGAACCATATATATATATATATATATATATATATATATATATATATATATATATATATATATATATATTTGGAAGTGGTACATACAGTTACTGTCTTGAAACTGATGCCTTTTCAAGACTGAAAATAGAGTGTCATATTTCATGAGGTTTAGTGAATGGTTGACTGAGTGGTACAAATCTCATGTCTCTAGCTTCACTGGAATCTAACGGAAGAAGGGGAGCTTAAATCATTGATTTGTAACGGAACCATAAAAGGCAAAATAAAACATAATGACCTTTATAAAAAAAGGATAATGTCAGAACAAAACTGAAAAAAAGGAGGGACTCTATATAGTTATGTTGGTTGAGTATTCATGAAAATGGGGGCTCAGTTTACAAGACCTCCTCAGTGTCTGGCATCCTTAGCCAGAGATCTGAAGTCAGTCTGAACAAAATACAAGGCATTCTGTGAATTCTTCTTAAAAATAAGTATTCTGTAACATTCTATGCACTTTTAAACAGTTTGCAACTTTTTGCTGCCTAATTTAAACTGTTTTTATTGTTTATAACTATGTTTTCTGCACTATTTACAGTACTTGAACAATTTATAGCATAAAATAGACTCAGACTTGCTGAATCTAGACTGTTTGGCATTTTCTGAGCACTAAAGCCAGCCACCTTACATTAAGATTGCCCTTCTGCACCCTTGTGGCAGAAGAATGTAGTCAAGGACCCATCTGAGTTGGGGATTTTTGGAACAAGGATCAGTCTTGGGCTTTCCTATTGGTTTGATTGTTTGAAACTGTTTTATTTTACTGATATTTAAACACATTTGCTAGGGTTTGTGTTCAGTTTACAAGAGCTGCTCAGAGTATGGTATCCTTGGCCAGAGATCTGAAGTCAATCTGAACAAAATTCAAAGAACCCTGTGAATTCTACTGAAAAAGTTAGTATTTTGATATTCTTCTTTGCACTTTTAAACTGTTTGCAACTGTTTTGCCACATACTTTAAAATGTTTTTGTTGCTTTTGACTGTGATTTCTGCACTATTTATAGCACTTGAACAATTTATAGCTGTGGTACAGCTAATCCTTGGTTTTCTATATACTAATTAAGCCTCCTTTAAAGATTTTGTAAAGGTTCAAGCTGATACAATCACCTAGCTGAACTTCGCCTGCTATCCCAGTAAGTCAGGAGGAGAGTGACCTACTGTTTCACTGATTGATCCCAGAGGCTGTGCATTTCACCTTCCTGGTTCTGTAGCATACCTGGTGTATTTCCACACCTACACACAATCCCTCCCCCTTTTTTATCTTTTCCTGCCACTGGAAGTTTATGAATAGAAGGTGCTACACGTGGCACCATCTTTATTGTTGACCATTGACCCCCAGTTAGGTCACTCTTGTGCTTGCTGGTAAGTGCTTCTGCTATTTCTTTAACTCTGCCGGTCTCTCTCTGTGTTTGACTCAGCTTGTGTACATAGTTTTGAGGCTTACAGTACTGCTTCTATACTATTTACAGCTGCTTAACTTGCCAATTCAACTGCATGCTGTTATTTAGAACGTGGCGTTCTGTATTAATTTTGGTGTATAACTCCATTCTGCTATTTAGAAAGTGGCGTTCATTATAACTGTAGTTTATGTCATCTTACTGTTATTTAGAACATGGCATTCTTAATCAGTTTGGTGCATAATATCTTCTGCTGCTCATTGCTCTATTATTTGTAAGAACATTAGTGCCACATATCTTCTGTGTATACTCGACATTACAGCTGCCTTATATACTGTTACGTTAAGGAGTTGCTGCTTGTTTTAACTGTTATTAACAGTTGGCATTTTAAGAACTGCCAGCACTGCTGACTTAATGTTTAGAGTCCTGCACTTTGAATGAATAATGCTTTATACACTGTTACATTAAGGAGTTGCTGCTTGTTTTAACAGTTATTAACGGTTGGCATTTGAAGAACTGCTAACACTGCTGGCTTAATGTTTAGAGTCCTGCACTTTGAATAAAGACTGCTTTAACAGACATCATATGCTATCCAGCTTAAGTAACAGCAGCTGCTGCTTGGGATGAGCTTGCCCTGCAGCCATCCGTGTTAATTGCAATAGCGTTGCTTAGTGTTCATCTCAAACGTTTGATTTAGCCTGCTAACTCACTGCCTTAAACCAGCATCTAACATCTGTACATTCATTTTAATGTGTATACTGTGATGTTGCTGCCCTCTCTAAAGATCTGTAACCACTATTAGTTGTGCGCTGATGTTATAAATTTGCTCTACATTTTTTTTTTGTGTTTTGCTTTTGTGGTGCCATTCATAATCTGTTTTTCTCCCCTTGTCTCCTTGCTTGATCTACTCCTATACTGTTCTCCGTTCCTCCTCTTTGCCCCACTAACTATTTTCTTACACCAGTAAAGACAGTCCACCGGATTCAGCAATCCTCTGTGTAAGACTAAATAAGTCTTACATGGAAACTGCAGTTGAACGGTATGATGTCAGCATGGCATGCATATTCATGAGGGCATGCTGGCTCATACCCTAGTCTTACATGGCCCTTGTAGGAAAGCAGGTGGCATGTCGATTGCTGAGTACTGCAAAGGGACATGCCCCCAGAAGAGTTAGATTCCTGATAGTAAGCACCCATGAGCGAGTCCGCTGAAATGTCAACAAACACAACACCACACATCCCCACAGACTAAACCCGAGTGAAAAGTTTTAAAATTTAAAAATACCGTTTTATGAGTTTTGTTTATAATTTCCAATATGTTTGCCCACATTTGCACTTGTTTGCGTGGGTGTGCCCTTTGCTTAGCCACAGTTAGCAGATTTGACATTGAAAAGCATATAAGAACTACATATGCAAATTAACGGGGTAGCAATAGCATAGCGGTAGAGTCGTCGCCCAAAGAGGAGGTAGTCACGGTTCTATCCCCACAACATCCTTCTCCATTTTGTTTTAAATAAGTATATGAAACAATTCCCGACATATATAATTAAAATTTAAGTAAAATGTATTGAAATGACCCATGTATTTGTGAACAAAACCTATATTATGTATATATATAAAAAGGATCATAATTGCCTGTAGCTCAGCAATGCTTTACCAAGCGCAATTACGTTACTCATAGGTAAGCAGCGCTTTAACAAGTGCAATAGGTGTGCACGTAGCTAAGCACCACGCTAACCAGTGCACCGCAGGGCAACGTGGGTTAATGCGGAGCAACGTGGAACAAAGTTACATAAACACAGCCACACCCCCATCCTTTCTGGACACTTGAAAATAAAAAGGAATGATAGGATTTAAACCTGGGACACTAGGCACCATAGTCAAAGCACAGAACCACTAAGTCATAATAGCTGAGAATAAAGATGCACTGTTAACATACATATAGCAATCAATGGAAGGCTAACCATTGGTAAGCAGGTTTGCAGTCAGCCGAGAAACTTCAAAAATGGCCAATCACCAAAAAGTGCAGGAATTTCAGGGTATATAAGCCCCATAGGTGGGAATACACACCTTAACTGATTGTAGCTGGCATCTGCAGTTAGAATGTCGGGTGTAGGAGAGGGTGCACGCTTTAGAGCACAGTGCTGGGGCATCAAGGAGTCCAAATATATGGTTTGGCTCCTTGTCCATCGTCATGAGCCAAGGCTCCTGCAGGGCCAGTTCCAAGGGACCGAATATAAAGTGGAAGCTTGGAACCGGCTAGCTCGTGACCTCACCAGTACCACAGGCGTTCCTCAGACTGGTGAGCAGGTCCGTCACCACCATACAGACCTGAAGAGATGGAAGCAGGACCTTTTGAACCATTGGATACAGGAGGCCCGTGGAAGAGCAGATGCCCCGGAACTGAGTAGGTAGCCATGGAATGAAGTATGTTGGATTGCTAATTTAGTCACTATAGTGGATAGGAATTTCTCAATATCCCTTCATTTACTCCACAGCTGCAGGTCACTGTGTTGTGAATCAGCAGGCCTATGCAGATAGGCTACTAAGGCTGCACCACCAGGTAGTTAGGAATTCTACTGCATGTATTGTTATATAAAATAGGTGAGAGAGCCTGGACGATTTTCTGTGTCATATTCACATAATAAAGGCATAAATGCCCTGAATAATGTCTGTGCATGTACTGTTATATAAAAGAACTCAGAGAGGCAGAAGAAAGATGTATTAACCCAATAATAAAGGTAAAAGAAGTCCAGAATAAATATATTTGCATGTAGTGTTATATAACATAAGTGAGTGAGCCTGATAAAGACATTTGGAACTGTTAATAAAGGTTTAATGTGTCTTGCATATGTCTGCTGTATGCACTGTAATATCAAATAAATGAAAGAGCCTGCAGCAAAGTGTGTAATATCACAAATAAATGTATAATACAGGGAGCGTGTGTGTGTCTCACTTACTTACAAATGTATTTGTACCCATGCATTATATAAATAGTACTGTGGTATTACGTGCTGTCAACCCACAGATGGGCAGTCCCATATAAAGTGGATGAAGGAAGTGCTAGTAGTTGTAAAGCATCTATACAGTCCTCAATATTTGCTTAATGGCTAGCATACATAGCTAAATCTGACACATGAGTACGTTGTTAATATGTTCTCCAGAAATGTGATTGTGCTACATGAAATGTAGGTTTCTGTAGAAATATAACTGTAAATGTCATGTGAATACATCCAGATATGTAGATATATGCATATAAATAAAATATATAAGTATGTAGCAGTGACATCTGCATCTTGGGCAGTTAGTATGTCTAATACAGTTCGGGTATATAGTGAACTAGCCAACCCAGTACACAACCAATGCACGTTGCCTAGTGTAATTATACATGTAGGGGATATACACCTGAAGTCATTAGGAATGTAGTGTAGACTAAAGGTACTTATAAGATGTTAATGGAGGTATGTTTTTACACCATACTGTATGTGCATAAACAATCAATGCCACAACTCAATGGGTATGTGCAATCTCAGAACATATGTTGGGACATATGTCCTATTGTCCTATTGTTCTATAAATATCTGCATGTACGTTGATGCATGTGCCCTGTTCAAACTCCACAATCTTGGGGGCCTGTTGCCACCAATTATCCCTACATGCTGTTGGAATGTCCACTGTCGTTCAATATATGCATGTGTTATTCTTGCTGTTCAACTGTTGGAACCCTGGTCTGTTGGCTTAATGGGAATATTAATGCATGCTGTTACAACTAATTTGGAATGCTGTTGTCTAACTTGTATTTAAATACACCTAAACATAGAACATATTGTAAGGCTGGTCCCAGCGGACCCACCTGTCCCTCCTCAGCTGGCTACTGCACCTGGCACCAGTGGTACTGGTGCCCAGCTCGGGCCCCCTCCTCCATTGGTCCTGTACCACCTTCAGGTGGAAGTGCTGCAGGGGATGGGGCTCGCCCCTCCATGCACACGTGGGTGGAGAAGGTCGACCTGTCACCCTGAAAAGGGTCCGGGATGTGGTGCATGAGGAGATCCAGTGTTCAGTCGCTGATCCCTTACGCCAGCTCGAGGCGAGGGTGGCGCAACTCTCAGGTGAGCCTGCCCCTCCTTCTCAGCCCACAGCACAGCCACCCTCTGGGCTGTGAAGGTTCAGTGGTGACCGCCCATGGGTGGGGATCTCAGTTCCACTGTTACCATCTGTGGGCTCATGGGCCTGCGATTTCCAAACCTCCTTCCCTGTCAACTGTGTTCACCCACCGCATGTATCATATTCCGCCCCTGTATGCATCTTGTTTGTCTTGTCTGTTTACCTCCACAACCTCCCGCCCACAACATACCTACTTCCCCTATCTTACATTCCACTCTCACCTAAAAAAAACAAAAAACAAAAAAAAAGGGCAATCTGTTCCCACAAAAAAATTACGCCCCATACATAGCTGCCCATTTTGCACACATGTCTGCTGGACATGTAAACAGATAATCTTAATTGGCAGTACAACACACTCAGTTGTCCTCACCCCTCTCTCAGAGGTGGAAGGTTTCAAATTTCACACCAAATTTCAACCATATGCACAGCTGTTGCTGTTAAAGAAATGGGCATCTATGGGCCTTCCCTACACCTATCCTGCACATCCTGAATTGGTTTTCCTACTGTCTTTCCCTCTTTGTGCCCCCTTTTTCACCACTTTCCTATCTCCCCATTTTCTTTCTTTAAAAGAAATTAGCATGGGGTTAGCAGGAGTAAGCACTTTTAGCCAGTAGTTAGCGGGTGTGCGCTGGTGTCACCTTGTGTGCGCTTAGCTAAGCATTGCTAAGCATCACACAAACCTGCGCAAACCTGCATACAACTGCTTAAAAGTGCCTTAGTCACTCTGAATGACAGGTCCCTTTTACTGCTCAGCAGCAAAATAAAACACCTCTGTCAGTCTCGAACCCCACACCTCAGACACACTAGACTGCATCAAGCACCACTAAGCCACGGCATATATACAATAACTTGGTGCTGTAATAAATATATCATGCATTACTATGAGGGAAAGTAAAGGGAAAATAGGAATGCCAGAACACAAATCTTGTTCTGTGGGTCTTTACCAACAGGTTTTGTGCAATGGCATGATATGACTGTAAAAAGGGAACCAGGCATTCTTGCAGGATATTATGTTACAGTAGTACTTTACAAACCCCACACAGTATCACAGCAGGAGAAACACTTGCATTTCTGAATAGGGCACACACCTGAATTACCAACTGTGAATGCTATACAGGGATGGCCCTGATTCATAAACATATGTTAGCTGTGTCCCTCTGACTCTGTCTGGAATGTAGTAACAGTAGGCAGAAAAGTGTGGAATCACACGTAATGAATAATGTCAATAGGTGAGAGTAGACACTGCCTGCACATCAGACAAGGTGTAGTAATACATATGTTCCAGTTCCCTCAAAGTCTCAAATGAAATATGTCAGTAATATATTAAAGGGCTATCCCACATCTATGTACCTTTCCCTGAGGCTTTTCCAATATATACATGACAGTATCTGAGGCCTGGCAGAGGCAGAAACATACAGGCATATTGGCTTGTCTGCTGTTACACACTCTGAAAATAGCTTTTGAATGAGTCCCACAAGCTTGCCCTTTGTAGGGGTACAACACAGTAATATCCAGGGATGTAGCCATGCACTGCTAGCAACAAACTGTGACAATGCCACTGTTCTACTGCTGAAAGGACTGGTGTGGTGCACAGACAAAGAATACTAGGCTAACCTCAGGCTACCATGTGGATATGTCCACAGGTTGGAGCTACACAGATAGACTACTTGCCTTCATAGACTAACAAGTACACAGCAACCCTGTATGTTCAGCAAGGTCAACACCACATAATAATAAATAAAGCTCTCTGCAGGTCTGCACCCCTACCCAAAAGTACCATATACCTGTGTAGTCAGGCACAAACAAGGGTATAGGTAGGTATACTCAGTACTGAAATATGTCCCCTTGTCTTGAGCAACCTGTGCTAATGTCAACACAAACAAGCCAACAACTGTTCTGAAGTGAGTAATGTACTAAGGACAGTATAGAAGTATAGACACACTGCATGTGCCTGATAATTGTAATTGGTAGTACAACATACATTGTCGTCCTCACCACTCTCTCAAGGGTTGAAGGTTTCAAATCTCCCTCCGAATGTATTGCATATGCACAGCTGTTGCTGTTAAAGAAATGGCCAGCTATGGATCTTCAGTAGACCAATCCTGCACAACATGAGTTGGTATCCCTACTGTATTCCCCTGTTTGGGCCCCCCTTTTCACCACTGTCCTATCTCCCCATTTAGTTTACTATCAAAGAAATGAGCGTGGGGGTTAGCGGGAGTAAGCACTTGTAAGCAGTAGTTAGCCGGTATACACCAGTGTGCACATGTGTGTGCTTAGCTTAGGATCGCTAAGCATTGGGCAAACCCACGCAAACCCGCTTACAACCACTTAAAAGTGCCTTACTCAGTCTGCATGGCAGGGGCCTTGTTCTGCTGAGCAAAAAAAAAACCTCTATCAGTTTCAAACCCTGGACCTTGGACACACAACATTACATGAAGTACCACTAAGCCACAGCAGAGATAGTGCAAGCTGGTGCTGTAGTAAATATATCATGTATTACAATGTATGAATGTAAAGTGAACAGAGGAATTTCAAAACACAAATCTTGTTCAGTGAATCTTTATCAGCAGTTGTTGTGGAATTGTATGACATGACTGTGAAAAGAGAACCAGCCATTCTAGCAGGACATTATGTTACAGTATTACTTTACAAACACCACACATTATCACACCAGGATAAACACTGGCATATTCAAATAGGGCAGAGGCCATACATCCCAACTATGAATGCTTTACAGGGATGTACCTGATTTGTAAGCAAATCCTAGATGTGTCCCTGTGAAACCCTCTGACAAATACACATGTTATGCAGAAAGTTGGGGAAGTACATGTAATGGAAAATGTCAATAAGGAACAATAGACACTGCCTGCACATCACAAAAGGTGGATTAATACATATGCTCTCATTCTCTCACAGTCTCAGATTAATGTCTGTAATATATTACAGGTGTACCTCACTTACATGTACCAGTCCCTGAAGTAGTTCAATTATAAACCTGAGTGTATGAGATGCCTGGAAGATGCAGACACACACAGGCATATCATTGGTTCTGCTGTTACACACTCTGCAAATAGATTTGGAAGGAGTTACACAAGCATACCCTTATGTAGGAGTACAACACATACATATCAAAGGATGTAGTCATGTATTGCTAGCAAACAAGGGTGACAATGACAGTCTTGCAGTACTGGAAATACTGGTGTGGTGCACAGACAAAGAATACTAGGCTAACCCCTGGCTATCATCTGCATATGTCCACAGGTGGGAGCTACTCAGACAGACTACTTGCCTTCATAGACTAACAGGTACACAGTAATCCTGTATGTTCAGCAAGATGAACATCAGACAATAATATGTACAGCTGTCTGTACCTCTGCACCCCTACACAATAGTACAATATACATGTCTATTCAGGCTATACCAAGTTTGTAGTTAGGCATACACAGTACTAAACTTGTACAGTTGTCTTGAGTAGCATGTGCTACTGGCAACACATAAAGGAAACACAAACAGGACAGAGGTTAATAAAGTTTTATTTACAGTATAGTAGTTCACAAACAGGTAATGTTGCAGAAAAATAAATTGCAATCACTACTATTGTATGGCAGTTAGTTGTCTAAGTAGAAAACAAAGTACAAACTCCCATGTATCTTGTCTTCCCATTTGGAGGGTTGAGTAAATTACTACACTGGCAAGTGTGTATTGGAAGCAGCAACAGTCAGGTTTCACTACAACATGCAAAGCACTGGCTACAAGTCTAGCATCAGAAATAGGAACTATACCAACCTTCTGACTGACACTACGGTGTCCACAGCAAACAAGCAGGGGCCCAACCTTGGAAAGCTGAAAGGGCTATGCTTACCTACTGTATCATTTTATAGCAGTGGGCTGCTATGCCAATGAGTACTGCAATTACCACACAGCAGGCTGCATGCAGTTACAAAATGGTGGGCACCAATTGGTGCAGAGGCCATCACATGCACATGTGCAGATACATAGAAAAGCAGGCTGTACTAGCTTTCTACACATGCAATAATATCATTGCATCTACTGAGATAGAGAGTCAGACACTTGGAGAAGGATTGAGAAAAACAAAAACACAGGAAAAGGAGGCCTGACATCTGCTGACATTGAAAAAAAAACGCAGCAATACAGTTTAAAAAAAAATCTTTACAATCAGACGCAACACAGAACTAAAAGGAAAGGTATGTAACACATACGTATTTGGCGGCATGTAGTAGCTGTTTCTGAAGAGTACTCTGTATACAGTGTATCATCTATATGTGTCAGCAGTACATATCTAAATGTATCTGTACATGTGCATAGAGCAAGGGACATACTGCAACTGTTTGTGGAGGGTGTATATATATATATATATATATATATATATATATATATATATATATATATATATAGATAGATATTGTTGAAGGTTGTTCTGTGCATATGTGTATATAGGTTGTATTGTTTAGCAATGAAAACAGCATGCACTGCTGGTATATGACATGTGGTGTTTATATGCTTGTGTGTATGAATCCACATGTTTCCAATGTTGCAGCCAATGAGGCCTGCTAAAGCTACATGGGCTGAGGGCACCTTAAATGCATTCTGCACAACACTGTCTAATATTATGACATCGCTCTATATCCCACAACTATCACGTAATTGATATCCCCACCATGAAAACTGGACTGTATATGTAACTATATGTACAGCTATATGTACAGCAATGAATGTATATATGTATGTGTGTATGTATGTGTATATACAAACGCATATCTATATATATATATATATATATATATATATATATATATATATATATATATATATATATATATATATGGGTCACCTTCAGATGCCCGACAACGCGCTTTCGACCACGGAATCCGACGGGACGAAAACACCAACAACGCAGATGACCGACAAGGTGAGAACCCGACGGACTCGGTAAGTGTGCGATAGAGTGAGGGATTTAGTGTTAGGGAGCGGACAGGTAAGTGTGCGATAGTGAGGGACTGTGGGTTTAGGGGTGGGTTAAGTGAGTTAGAGTTAGGGTGCAGGTAGGGTGTGTGCGAGAGTGAGGTACTGTGGGTTTAGGGTGGGTGGTTAAGTGAGTTAGGGTTAGGGTGCAGGTAGGGTGAGTGTCCGGTAGTGTCGGACCTTGCGGTTAGGGGTGGGTAAGTGAGTTAGGGTTAGGGTGCAGGTAGGGTGAGTGTGCGGTAGTGTCGGACCTTGGGGTTAGGGGTGGGTAAGTGAGTTAGGGTTAGGGTGCAGATAGGGTAAGTGTGCGGTAGTGTCGGACCTTAGGGTTAGGGTTTGGGTTAGGGATAGTGGATATGTTATGTAGTGTACTGTGTTGTTTACGTGTAGTGTGTTGGTGTAATGGTTTTGGTGTTTTGTTGTCGGTATTTTTGTTGTCGGTCTTTTGGTGTCGGTGATTTGTGTGTCGGTGAAACGCGATTTCGGGCATCTGAAGGTGATCCATATATATATGTGTGTGTGTGTGTGTGTGTGTGTGTGTGTGTGTGTGTGTATATATATATATATATATATATATATATATATATATATA
The DNA here is from genome assembly GCF_019279795.1 of Protopterus annectens. Taxonomy (NCBI): domain Eukaryota; kingdom Metazoa; phylum Chordata; order Ceratodontiformes; family Protopteridae; genus Protopterus; species Protopterus annectens. The sequence goes on from NC_056743.1 coordinate 1,886,785,446, forward strand.
TATATATATATATATATGTGTGTGTGTATATATGTATATATATATATATATATATATATATATATATATATATATATATATATATATATATATATATATATATATATATATATATATATATATATATATATATATATATATGTGTGTTATTTATATATATATATATATATATATATATATATATATATATATATGGCAAAAACCAAATGAAGAAACACAGACCAGGAACCAAATGAAATGTCTGCCACGGAATCCAAACACAAAACAGAAGTTGTTTCAAAGTGTAAAAATCTTTTATTACGAAGGAAAAACAAGAAGAGTATCCACAAGCGCTTTCACTTGGATGTTCCAAGCTTTGTCAAGTTATTTTAATGTTTCCAACCAACTGTTTAAATAGTGGTTTGGCTCTAATTAACCCAACAAAATTGTACTTAATTAACCAATTATCATTGATAGTTTACAATATTGTGAAACAATGTTAGGCAATGAAATCCAGCTACCATTGTTGTTTGTTGTATGCTGCATACAGAGTCTGCAGTTTATCATTCATTTGAATTACAACTCAATGCATATAAATATCATTACAAGCTACAATGTTTATTTAAAGTAGACTTAAAATTAAAACTATTCAGTGCCTTTTTGCTGTGTTTGTCCTTAAAAACATGAATAAAACAGTTAGTACACATTGTGTGTTTTCTAACCCTTCCAGGCCCCCCCCAGGTTTTTTATGTAAATAATTTTCTTTTATTGCCATACACTCATCCTGCCATGTTATATATATACATACATATATATATATATATATATATATATACATATATATATATATATATATATATATATATATATATATATATATATATATATATATATATATATATATATATATATGTATATATATATATATATATATATATATGCATATGTATATATATATATATATATATATATATATATATATATATATATATATATATATATTTATATATATATATATATATATATCTCGAGAGAGAGAGGGGGAGACACATGGGGTCATACATACTGCAACAGGTGCGTGCTGCCCAAGGCATGGACTGAAGCACAGTGTTAACACTGCAGTGCCATCCCTTCTTGCCAAAAGAATGTACCCATCAACTACCACATAGGTGGTAGTCTGACTAACACCAAAGGTGTGATAAGAGAATCAGGTACACAGGTGGACAGTAGCCTACCCGGTGATAATTACAGTGCCACACTACTCATGTAATCTGTCTACATAGTAGACGTCATCACTAAGGGTGTGTTGTCCAGGTAAATATTGGTCAGTGTACCCCGATACTCATGTTGTCCAAATAAATATTGGTCAGTGTACCCCGAAACTCATCACACTTACAACACATTATATAGTACACTGACACATGTGTTATGTACCTCACATGATAACTACAGCAACTAGAAAGGCTGCAGACATACTCCATAAAGAGTATTACTGGCCTGAAACAGATGGCCTATGCAAACTGACACACAAAACCACAGGTAGACTTGGTGGCATAACACCTACCCAGAGGTGACCTCTTCCTAACATACAGACGTATGTCACACACATAGCTGTTGTACATCCTCCATGTAAACATATCACAATCCCTAAAAGCTACACACTGTAGGCCAAAAAACCTTGACAGCTCACTTAACAGCACATGCTGCATGGATACATGCCTATCTCAGAACCATGACATACTCCAGAACAAACAAACTATCAATAGGAAACAAAGCTCCTACATACCAGTTGTCATACATACTTGTAAGGATTGGTGTGATATACAAAATATACACTGGCAATCCCCTCTGAGGCTCTGTTTGACTGGGGACAGTTCAATTAAATTACATGTGTGTCACAGGCCAGGGTAGCCTATGGCTAGTCTGTTAAATGTCCTAGGCCCATAAGTGTATAACCTACCTATGACATGATGCACACACACATGTACATAGTGCAATGCTTGTTACATGAGCTTGACTGAGTGTGATGTTGAATGTGTTGGTGAATGTGTGCAAGGTCTGTAAATGTGTGGTAGCTTAGTGTGGTATTGTTTCTGCCATGGTAGTTTGTGTCCTATCTGCAAAAGATGTGTATAGCATTGTTAGGCAGACAGAGTAGGATGCCATACAGTGTGACATACTTCCCTGTTGTCAAGTGTGTTCTGCCATTGCACCCCAATGCAATACATGTATGAGTAGTGGGTGTTACTGCTCTAGAATCCAAATCTCATATGAATGTTAACAGTACCTGCAGCTGTAGGCCTAAACAGCACAGTATGTTGTATTTTCACATTGCTTGCAAACACTGTATTCTGTGTTTCCTGTAGTCCTCACAGAATACATGAGTCAGTCATGATGTTTTGTAAGTAGTGCACACATCACTGTATGTTACACACGTCAAGCTAATCTTGTTTGCTATACATTTGTTTGTCATCTGTATGTGTGATGTGTGTGTAATTAGGCCTGTACTATGCCCCATACATATGTGTGTTACAGGGTATATGTGTGTATTTAGCAACATGTATAGTGTAGTACAGCAGTATGACACCTATATTAACAACTGTGCACATATGTTAGGTAGGTGTTTGACATTGATGACTAGGGTGTTAGACTGGTAATACTGTACCTGTACTTCACATCCATTTAAATGGAGGACATCTGTCTTTATGCATTAGCTTGATGTATACCTCCTGTGGCTAGGTGGAGCATGGTGTCACATACAGTGTGTCATGTACTGGTTTATAACCTGACATACTGCCATCACTTTGCTGCTGTGCAGAACATGGTTTGGTATATATATAGTGAGCCACGCACTGTCAGCCTGTTGTAGCCTGAGCATTGATATGTGGTATCATATGTGTGCATCTTCTGACAGGAAATTGCATGCTGTATTTGTCGAGTAATTGATATGTGTACTTTAGAATATGAGGTGTGCCACATGGCTTGCTCACATATATTGTTTATTTGTCTTCCAGGGTCATGGCCCACAGTAGGAACCCTGCATATTCCGCTGCTGAGGACACTGAGATACACACCAGCCTGGTACAGCATTTTCACCTGCTGTTTTCCGGAACCTGCCAGAACCAGCATGAGAGGGCTGCACTGTGGCAAGAGCTTGTTCATCGGGTAAATGACATAGGCATGCATAACTGGACATATGAGCAGGTACGCCATCACTGCAGTGATTTAATTAGACATTCTCGACAGCGTGCATCTGATATCCACAGACAACAGCTTGCCACAGGTGGTGGGGTAGCTATTCACCCCCCCCTCACCAGAGTGGAGGAGCTCCTCCTAATCGTGGTGGCTCCTGGAAAACAACAACAACATCCACGAACATGTGTCATTATGGAGGCTGGAGCCACCCAGCATGTTGAAATGGAGCATGCAAGTAACATGCCATATCTGTAGTTGACAGTTCTCTGTATTGGTAGATTATGCATATGTGAGATGTGTACTGTGTGTGTAGCTGTTATGCTACCTATTCTTGTGCAAGATTGATATTCTGAATATAATCTGTACACCTGTGAAAGCTGACTGTTGTACTACTGTACTCTATCATACTCACATTAGCAATGGCACAGTTGTGGCCACTGACAAACTCTCTCATATTTTTGCAGGTCCCTCTGGAGTGACAGCAACACAGCCAATCCATGCTGGAGAGTGTGTAATAACTATAATATTGCTAATAACATGTGCATGTCATATGGAGGTGTAGTCCTTGCACATGTAACACACCTACGCATAATGCATGCTGTGCATGTTTGCTGTGAGACTATGCATATCCCATTAATCTCAGTAGCTGCCTCAATCACATGCAGTACACAGAGCATCACACACAAGTGTGGCAACACAGTAGTGGACATTGGATAGGCATACCTGATACACATGTACACAACATACACAAGTTTGGCATACACACTACACCTTAACCTGCTACACATGGCCAATCCAGACACCTGCTGTAAGCTCACCCTTCAGTATCCCACTTATCATCTATGCAGCACACATAATATACCTGAGGGGTAGAGGCCTATTATGTCTCTGTGCAACAGCCTTGAACAAATAATACATACATGTTAGGCAATGCTTCCTATTGGCCACCTTACACACCCATGTAACAAGTGGCTGTGTAACTGTGAATGTAGTCATGTTACCAGACTTCAGGTACAGCATGCTAGCTGGCTGTCTGGCACACATTATTATTGTTGATTGACCACAAGATGCATGTTGATGATGGCCCATGTTACTACACCACATCCAGTCACACTGACCACAGCAGTGCACATAGCAGTCATTGCGTAGCACTGTAATGTTGTGTGTGTGTGCAAATATATGCACTCAGAGCTTGTAACACTTGCACATCATTGTTGTGTCCTTGTACACATTGTGTCCCAGGGTGAAGACAATTACTGAACAACTACACACAAGCATCAAATCCATGTATACTGCTATCAACAAGGGCTGTCTACACTTGCACTGCATGTTCTTGTGCAACACATAATCTGCATGCTGGCACGTGTGAGGTGACATTTTGCCTTGTGATACTGTAACCCACCCTCAAACACTATTGAGTATGTATTGGATTGCAGGTGTGTGTGTTTGTATCTGCTGTACTGAGGAGTGTAGCTGTGTTCATGTGTGCATGTGTGCATGTAACAGATTGTAAAGTGTGTTTCCTGTCTTCTTCTCACAAGTGCTGAGGTTGTGTTGGCTGAATGCAGCAGGGAGCCTGAAGTCACTGCCACAATTAGTGGAGATAATGAGACATGTATTGTAGCACAGGCAGGTTTGACAGCGTCTGTCGTTGGTCCGCCAATTGACAGTACACAGCTTTCTACACCTTCTATGCACACACTCATACTGCCGATACAGCCATTATCACCACTGGCCATAGCTGAGGGACAGCATACAGTTGGCATTGACCAGGATAGTGTGGTATCCATGGCACATGCATCCCCTCAAAGCAGCCATACCAGGATTACTGGAACAGTACCACATAGGCAGACGTCCCAGGGGTACTCGTGGGAGCACCGCTGGATGCAATGCCCCTGGCAGATGTGCCCCCACAGGTCTCACAACCACAAGTATGTTCAGAGCTGTAAAGCAGGCACAGGCACGTATGGAACGGTACACCAGGCAGGGACTAAGGGCGCAGAGGACACATAACACTGCTATCAATGACAGTATCCGTGACCTGGCCGGTGCCATATGTAATTACACCGTGGTCATTGATAGATGTTGGGGTGAGACAATAGCTGTCCTCAACAATGTGTTTTCCATTAACCATGACCGTGTGATCGGGTGGGACGTCGACACAGACGTATGCCAGCAACATCAATGGCTGGCAGGAGCTGTGGACAACACAGAGACCACAACTGCTCCCATAGTGGCAGTACCAGCCCCAGCAATGCTGTGGTTGGGCTGTCAATTGACCGTCCCAGTAGACCACATGCATGTGGCTCTGGCCAGTCCCAGCAGGGACATGGGTCCAGTCAACATACCTCTGCCTCTGATGATAGTACCCAGTCAGGACTGGTACTGGATACTGTCCGTAGCACCCCTTCCAGGCACAGGTACCATGTCCGTGCACAGAGACAGGTACAGTCTGTGGCTGTCCCACAACCTCCAGTATATGGCAGCCACATGGTGGAGCTGTGTGTATGCAGACACACACACATACATAAACCAAACACCTAGGGCTCACACATACACACACACATTACATCAACATTGGCCCATGCTGTACTGTAGTTCCTCACACACACACACACACACACACACACACACACACACACACACACCCACACACACACACACATGTAGATTGGATGGGTCAATGTCAGGCTCTGGCAAGCCAACAACACACCCTGTGCATATGATGAAACCTGTGCCACCTCCTGTCATCTGTAACATTGATGCAGGAACAGGCTTACATGGTGCTGATGCACGGGGTGACATTAAAGCAATGTATTGATTTTATCATGTTGTAAACAGGAAAGTGTAATGACATCCCTGTAGGTATATCTGAGCTGGCATGATGCATCAAGCTATGATTGTTAATGTAGTATTGTTTACACCACTGTTAGGTCTGTGTATGTATTGTCCAGCCATGTGCCACTTGGCTGAAGTGTGTAGCGTCAGTAGCATGTGTTATTGTGTGGACAGTATGTGTGTGATGTGTGAAGTACAGATTTGCAGGTGTACATCTGTGAACATGGTGTGGGTGCACCATCTGCATGTACGTGCAGTGTGGACACATGGGACATGTCACATACCCTGTATTAGACAGTGTTAACATCTCATATCATATTATCTGTCAGTGGCCAGTATGCATTCTACTACAGATATGTTCTGACATGGGTACACATGTGTGTATGACATGCTATGACAGTATGCTGTAGGTGATACTGTTACTATCTCCCAATGCTTTACAGTTTGGTAGTTTACACACTCTCAACAGCCTGACTATACCCATTCATTAGATGATGTCCTGACAACTGACACACAGATGTAGGGAACACAGTAACAGTTGTATCCTTACAGTACTATACTATAACAGTAAACAGTGTTAATGACCTTCAAACATTCCTGGGACCACACCTGTTAGGCATATATCCCTCTTAGGTACATGCAAACACACTACGGTTATGTCCATCTACACCTGGATATGCATGCAGTGGCCTACAACGCATTCTGCGGATGGGACACATATCCTACACACAGCCATCATACAGAAAGATACCTGTTGTCCAACACATGCTGTATAGCTCTGAGCCAACTATAGCATAGTCATCCACATTTCAGAGATATAGTATTCTGACATTAGCACATATGTGGTAGCCCACAACATGTATGTCAGGTACCAATGTGTACATACAGCCATGTGTTATGACATCTGTCCTTTGTTATCCACATATCCACAGGTATTCTGAAGTCCCTCAGTGTATGACATAAGCAATAAGTGGCCTGTATGCATATCCACAAGATAGCTTTACACCTATAATGACATAGCAACTGTCTGGGCATCTTGAGGCAATGTAGAAATTGCCTCATGTACACAGACAACCCTCTCCTCCTACCACCCAACACTACAACCTGTGAGAGATGCACTTATCTAGCCAAACTGGAGGTAAAGCTCTCTCCAACCAAGAATGAACCTGACAGTCATGAGGAGAAGGTAAACATTTGCACCACAACACACTCATCACATAGTCTCACTAAGTCTACACCACCAAAATCCACACATAGAAACTCAAAACCATTCGCGGAGGCTCTCAATAATAACCTGCCTAAGCAACAAAGACCTCCAAAGCAGAAACACAAGCAACCTCCATCCCCCAACACAACCCAAATGACACATAGCCCGCAGACTCAGTGTGCTACTCAGACACAGCCAATAAGGCAAAACAACATACACCAACACACTAGTCATAGGTGACTCTATAATCAGGCACACTGATGTCCCACTCACCAGGCTAAACAAGGAGAAGGTTACTGTCAGCTGCCTGTTGGGTGCCAGGATCCACCACATAACCCAAGCACTCAGGTCACTCCACAACAAGTACAAATATGACTCTGCCATTGTCCATGTTGGTGTGAATGACCTGAGACGTACCTCCCTGGACTACATGAAAATAAACATGGAAGAGCTCTCCGATCTTGTAGCCCAGGTACGTATGACCCTAGCCATGACTGGCATTCTGCCTTCACCCAGAATGATACCGCAGTAGAAGGACAAAATGATTGACTTCAACAATTGGCTAAGCTTCTGGTGTCATTCTAAGTGGATCCAGTATCTGTTTGCTTGGGATGCCATGGTCGACAGACCACAATGCTTTGTCACAGATGGCCTGCACCTGTCGCCCCTGGGATTCCAGATACTGGCTAACGCTCCTGTTGCCCCTATAGTGCCTTTTTTAGGCAGGGTTCAAGTAACAAATTCACCACCATAACAGGAACAGGCAAGCAAAAACTGAGGGTAATGCTACTCAATTCTAGAAGTCTAAATTTCAAAATGCACTCACTCAAGGCAATACTTATAATGGAGAACATCGATATCTGGGCAGTGACTGAGACCTGGTTCAAGGCTCCAGAGAGCACCCCTGCACTACCAGGCTATTACTCATACCACACTTTTCGGCCATGTAACCTGGACCAAAACACCAAAGGCAGGGGTGTGTCCATATTCATTAAGGATATCCACACCTCCAGGCTAGTTGCTTAGCATAATGCATCCGAAGTTATCCAAGTGCAAATAACTCTGGGCAAAACTGCAATCCAAATTGTACCTTGCTACAGATCCCCCCCCCCCCCCCCCATGGCCCAGGATTCCCAATCCTCTTTTCTTGAAGTACTGGAAAATATTAGGGTTCAACCAAACACCCTAATAATGGGTGACTTCAACTACCCCACCATTAACTGGGAAAACTACTCATGTACCAACTCATTAGTGCAACGCTTTCTGGAATTCATAAACTCCAATGCCCTAGATCAACTTATCCACATCACCACCAGGGGCAACAATATCCTACACCTAGTCATTACCAACATGAGTGACTGGTGTTCCACACCTGAGATCAACTCCTCATTGGTCCGATCCGACCATAAGCTAATCACCCTTGATATCCACATTCCACCCCCCACCCCCACCCCCCATTAAGGAAACCACAGTAAAAAATGTCTCCAAAGCCAACTTCATGCTTCTTAAGACAGAAGTAGTGAACTTCATGACACCCATGCAGATGGACAATACAGTTACAACTGCTGAATCCTATACAAATGCACTCTATAAGCACTTACATGAGTGCATGGATCATGCTATCCCAAACAGAACCAAGATGCTATCTTCCAAAAAAAGGAAGCCAATCTGGTGGTCCTCTGCCATAAGCAAACTGCACACCAGAAGGATAAAACTGTTGCAAAAGACAGTAAAAACTCATGGGTGGAGGAGCTCTCTGGTCAGCCTCAGTAAGAAGCTGAGGTCCCTTATAAGATCCTCCAAAGCTAGTTATGAAAATAAAATCACCACTAATTCCAAGGACAACCACAAAGCATGCTATAGCTATGTCAAGAATCTCAATGGCAACACCCAGATCTGCTCTGAGTTACAGCACAAAGGCATGAAAATTACAGAACCAACTGATATTGCCAACATCCTGGCAGATAGGTTCATTGCTAACTTTACCCCCCCCCTTACCCCCTAAAGGACCCATATCTATACAGAAAGAATGTAGAGTCCCTGTAATCACAACTATGCAGGTGAAAGCTGCACTCTCTAAAGCCAAAACCACAGCATCCATGGGACTAGACAACATCCCATGCTGTGTTTTACACGAAATTCAGAACGAACTGGCTCCCCACTTAAGCACTATGTTCAATAGCAGCCTCGCATCAGGCTTTGTGCCCACTGAATGGTGCACAGCAACAGTTATCCCACTCCACAAAGGGGGAGCCACCACTGATCCCGGGAACTATCCACCTTTTAGCCGGATGATTCTGGTCTGCAAGACCATGGAACGTATCATCATGGAACTCATAAACAAAGACATTGGTAACCTCCAAACTCTGGATCCCACTCAGTTCGGGTTTGTGAAAGGCAGATCATGCCTCTTGAACCTGATCGACTTCTTTGAGGCAGTCACCAAAGCCGTAGATAAGGGTAAGGTGGTTCACACAGCCTATCTTGACCTCGCCAAGCCTTTGAATACCATCCCCCATTCTGGAATTATAGCTAAACTCAATAAACTAGGCATAAATTACTATGTCACAAGATGGGTTGCCAACTGGCTCACTGACAGAACCCACATTGTAAAAGTTGCAAACTCCATATCTGACCTCAAACCAGTGACAAGTGGAGTACCACAGGGTTCAGTCCTGGGACCTCTCCTGTTTGGTATCTACTTCTCTGAAGTACAGGCTAACACAGAAGGCCTCTGGCTATTGAAGTTCACAGATGACTGCAAGCTAGGAGCCATAGTCAAGTCCCCAAATGATGTGGACATCCTACAGAAGGGTCTCGCTGAGACAGATGCCTGGTGTCAGAGCCATGGCCTCAAGCTCAATGCCAAAAAGTGCAGTGTCATCCCCTTTGGTAAAAATTCTGTACCCATGAATTACCACATAGGCAGCAATCTACTTAACACTGAATGCGTGATAAGAGACCTTGGGACCCAGGTGAACAGTAGTCTCACCTTTGATAGTCACATCGCCACAGTAGTCAGGAAGTCCTTCTATGTGGCACACCTCATCATAAAAGGGTTCTCATCCAGGAAAAAAGAGGTCATTGTTCCCCTCTACTCAACACTCATTAGACCCATTATAGAGTACAATGCCCCTTTTGGAATGTACCTCACAAGACATCTGCAGCAGCTGGAAAGACCACAGAAGTACCTCACAGAAAGGATTACTGGACTCAAACAAATGCCCTACACTGACCACCTCAAAAAACTCCAGCTTTACTCTGTAGCATATCGCCTACTCCGAGGTGATGACTGCCTAACATATAAAGGTATGTCAAACCCAGAGCTATTGGACATGCTACACCTAAAGAAATCCCAATCCCTTTGAGCTACATGCTCTAGGGATCTAAACCTTGTCACCACAATAAACAGGACATGTTGGAGGGATAGATTCTTATCCCAGAGACTTCCCATACTCTGGAACAGGCTACCCATCTATGTCAAGCAAAGTTCTTCATTAGCACTCTTCAAGAAAAATCTTGATGAGTGGGTGGGAAATAGGAAATACACCCCAGGGATCAGTTCTGTGTCTCTGCTCGACAGTGGCACAGGAATATAACTTTCTTGGGTGGGGTAAGCCAGGGAACCTTGTTTGCTAGGCTTACATAGGCCCTTGGGCCGATAGCCTAGTACCTACCTATGAACCTATGAACCTATGACTGTCAATTCTTGCCAGAGGTTGTTCTGTGTCACGATGTTAGACATATACCCCAGCCATGTACCCTCCCTCACACTTCTCCATAGCAACTGTCATGGGTGTCTGTGACACACATGTCCTTGGCCACAGATAACTACAGTGGCCTGCCCTGTCACATATATACATATGTGACCTACATTAGGAGATGCAGTAGCACAATCTGTCAAAGGTAACAACTATATTAATGTAATATGCAATCTTCACACCTATGTAGTAATTGGGGTCACATGTACATATATGTATTTGCCACACACTTACCTGATGTGTGCAATGCACATACTATTTTCATCATATGTCATGCCATAGTAAAAGCAGAACACACACTGCATCGCCCAGCAGTGACACACACACACATTTAGCACATGCAGTAGCTAAACCCCTACCTAACTATGTTCTCAGACTATGGACATATGCATTAACACAACGCGCTATATGCTTTACTGGCCTTCTTATTTCCACCCCTATATTTGTAGGATGCTGACATCATCAGAGCTGCCAAAGGGGATATAGCTCTTTTGAGGTGTTTGCTTCATCTCCAAAAAGCACTTTTCTCTCAAAGTCAGTCACTTAGACAAAGACAGCCACACACACTCACAGGTTTCAAACCTCTACCTAACTATGTTATGACACTAGAAACATAGCATTAACACAAAGCGCTATATGATTTATTTGCCTTCTCGTTTCCACACCTATATTTGTAGGATGCTGACATCATTAGAGCTGCCAAAGAGGAATATACCTATATTGAGGTGTTTCCATATTCTCCAAAAAGCACGTTCACTTTCTGGGACGTCACACAGACACATACATCCCCCACACAGACACATACATCCCCACACACACATTCAGCAACTGCAGGATTCAAACCACTACCTAACTATGTTATGACACTAGAGACATAGCATTAACATGACACGCTATATGCTTTACAGGCCTTCTCATTTCCACACCTGTATTTGTAGGATGCTGACATCATCAGAGCTGCCAAAGAGGAATATACCTATATTGAGGTGTTTCCATATTCTCCAAAAAGCACATTTACCTTCCATGAAGTCACACAGACACATACACATACACCCCCACACCCCCACTCAGCAGCTGGAGGATTCAAACTCCTACTTAGCTATGTTATGACACTAGAGACATACACATTAATACGACACACTATATGCTTTACTGGGTGCCTTTTTTCCACTGCTATATATGTAGTACACTGACATCATCAGCCTAGACATGGTAATGTGCGTGCAGTTCATTTTATGAAATCCCAAGACTGCACCATGGGCGACAGCAGGTGTTGACAGCATGTATAGGACAGCACTAGTTTCACCCCTTGGTAGGTGCTGGTGTGAATGACCTGAGACGTACCTCCCTGGACTACATGAAAAGAGACATAGAGGAGCTCTCTGATCATGTAGCCCAAGCTGGTATGACCTGCACCTCGAGTAGCATCTTTCCCTCACCAAGAATGATGCCACAGTATAAAGACAAAATGGTCAGTTTCAACAACTGGCTAAAGTATTGGTGTCATTCAAAGGGGATCCAGTGTCTGTCAGCCCGAGATAACATGCTCGACAAGCCATGTTGCTTCGCTAGGGACGACTTGCACCTGTCACCTGTAGGCTTTTGTATACTGGCCAAGGCTCTTGCCACCTCCATAGTGCCTTTTTTTAGGCAAGGCTCAAAGGACAAACCCACCTCCATAGACAACCCAGGGGTAAAAAGAACTAAGGGTAATGCTACTCAACACCAGAAGTCTAAACCTCAAGATGCACGTACTCGAGGCTCTCCTCAGTATGAAGTAAATCGATATCTGTGCAGTAACAGAAACCTGATTTAAGGCTCCCAAGAGCACCACAGCACTACCAGGTTATAACTCATGCCATGCTTCTCGACCCCAAACATCGGACCGAAGCACAAAAGGAGGGGGAGTATCTATATTCATCGAAGATACCTACACCTCCAGGTTAGTGGCACTGCACGAAGCATCATAGACCATCCATGTGAAACTAACAGAGGGCATAACTGCCTTTCAGTTTGTAGCCTGCTACAGATCACCCTTCCTTTTACAGGAACCCCACTTGGCATTCCTGAGACCACTGGAGAATATGACAGTCTCTCCAAACACCATGATATTGGGTGACTTCAACTACCCAAACATTGACTGGGAAAACTACTCAAGCCCAAACACCCTTGTCCAACATTTCCTTGTATTTAGAAACTCTAACACTGTGGAACAACTCGTCACCACTCCCACAAGAGGGGGCAACATATTGGACCTGGTCATCACCAACATGGGGACTCTATGTTCCACACCAGAGGTAAACCCCTCATTGGTAAGATTAAACCATAAACTAATTTCCCTGGACATCCATATCCCATCCACACCCCCAGCCAAGGAAACCACTGTAAATCATTTCTCAAAAGCTAACTTCACACTTCTGAAGACTGAGGTGGAATCCTTCAAAGACCCCGGGCCAGAGGATGATACTGCCCAATCTGCAGAATCTTTTACAAATGCATTCTATGAGCACCTGCAGGAATGCATGGATCGTGCTATCCCAAATAAAACCAAGGCTCACTCCTCCAAATACAGGAGACCTGTATGGTGGACCCCGGCCATAGATAAGCTATGCAACAGAAGAAGGAAGCTACTACATGATAGAGCAAAATCCCATAAAGGGAAGGCATCTCTGATCAATATTAGCATGAAACTACAATCCCTCCTAAAATCATCAAAGGCCAGCTTCGAAAGACAAATTACCCTAGACACTAAGGTTTATCACAAGGCCCTCTTTAGTTATGTCAGGAATATGGGTGGAAACTCCAAGATATGCTCTGAATTGATGCATAATGGTACAAAATATACTGAACCTACAGATATAGCCAACATCCTGGCAGACAGGTTCAGTGCTATTTTCTCCCCCCCTTCCCCCACAAAGGAACAAATACCTATCCCAACAGAATGTAACCTCCCTGACATCACAGATGCACAGGTGAAAGCTGCTCTCTCCAAAGCAAAAAAAAACAGCATCTATGGGACCGGACGGTGTCCCAGGTTGCATCTTACCTTCCAAGAGGAACTGAACACTCACATTAAGTCACTGTTCCAACTTAGCCATACTACAGGATATGTACCCAAGGAATGGCGTACAGCTACAGTGGTACCACTCCACAAAGGTGGTGCCACAATGTACCCTGGAAACTATCAACCCATAAGCCTGACTAGTCTGGTCTGTAAAGCTATGGAGCGTATTACCATTGAACTCATAAACAAAGACATTGGGAACCTCCAGGCACTGGACCCTAACCAATTCGGCGTTCTTAATGGCAGATCTTGCCTCTTAAACCTATTTGATTTCTTTTAAACAGTTACCAAAGCCATAGATGAGGGCAAGGTAGTCCACACAGCCTACCTGGACATCGCCAAAGCCTTTGACACAATACCTCACTCGGGCATCCTAAATAATCTTACCGGCTTAAATATCAAACTCCTATGTCACAAGATGGGTTGCAAACTGGCTCAGGGATAGAATCCACATGGTCAGAATTGCAGGTGCCACATCCAAATCCAAAACAGTTACAAGTGATGTCCCACAAGGCTCAGTTCTGGGACCTCTCTTGTTCAGTATATACTTCTCTGAGGTACAGGCTAACACGGGGGGGGAACTATGGCTGACAAAGTTCCCAGATGACTGCAAACTGGGAGCCATAATTGACTCTCTAGCTGACACAACCATCCTCCAAAAGGGTCCCACAGAGATGGATGCTTGGTGCCAGAGTCACAGCCTTAAAGTAAATGCTAAAGAGTGCATAGTCATCCCCTGTGGGAAAAACAAAGTGCCCACAAATTACCACATAGGTGGTAATCCATTAAGTACGGAAGAAGTAATTAGGGATTTGTGGACCCACGTAGATAGTAATCTCTCCTTTGATAATCACATTGCCAAAGTGGTTAGTAAGACCTTCTATATAGCCCACCTTATCACAAAAGGGTTTGCATCTAGATCAAGAGAGGTCATTGTGTCCCTCAACTCATCACTCATCAGGCCCATGATTGAATACAATGCCCCTTTTGGGATGTACCTTACCCAACACTTGCAGCAACTGGAGAGACCCCAAAAGTACCTCACCAAGAGGATCACGGGCCTCAAACAGATGTCCTATGCAGCTCGACTAACGAACCTCCAGCTCTACTCAGTTGCTTACCACCTACTCATAGGTGATCTATGCCTGATGTACAAAGCCATGTCTAATCATCCCATCTACCCATATCTACCCATCTCATCCTATATCAAATTCCTATTCACTCTCTCACTATTACCTCCTTTAATCCTTACTCATCTTATCACCTCAATTGAGAACCCACTAGACCCAAACCTAAGCTATCCAAAAAAAGAAACCACCACTCCATACTCACCTGTACTTTTTACTCATGCTAATATAACATCCTCATCTAATTACACAGTTCCTAAATATCATAGAACTCTATATACAAAGTATAACAATTTAACTGTCAAAAAATGTCTATCTCTATACAGTAGATTCAAAAACCTATACTATCTAAGCCTATTACTCTCTACAAAGGATGGTGATATTCACCCTAACCCAGGCCCCCCAACAACTCCCATCTCTCTCCTCAACCTCAAAGAATCACCTACCCAAGCCTTTCTAGACCATCTAACTCACTCTTAATTGCTCATCTTAACATATGCAGTATAAATAACAAAGTAACTCAACTCCAAGCTCTAACTGAAACCTATTCCTTTGATATCCTCTGCTTAACAGAAACATGGCTAAAACCCTCAACCAAAGACAGTCAAATCATCCCACCTGGTTATAATATCCTGAGACTAGACCGAACATCCAAGAAAGGTAGAGGGGTAGCTATCCTATATAAACCTAGCTTACAATTAACTACTCATAACTGCAAACCACCTATAGACTCCAATGCAGGAATTCTTATCTCCAAACTTCTTAACAATTGCAAATCCATCTATGTCATTTGTATATATCTACCTCCTGTAAATAACATAGCAACCATGGAAAACATACTCTGCTGGCTTTCCCAAAACCTGCCTCAAGAAACCATTATTCTAGGTGACACAAATATCGACTGGACCTGCTTCTGCGGCAGCCTCCACTCAAACCATATTAACCTTTATGGGTATTTCCAAACCATTACCTCCCCTACCAGGATAAATAAATCTAACAGGAAATCAACCTTACTAGACTGGATCCTCATTAACCATCATCCTCACAACTATGACTCAGGAACCCACACTGATGACTTAAGTGACCACACTCTTACCTATATCATCAGACATAAAATCAATATATCCTCCACAACATCTAATAAAAAAATAAGGTCTAAAAAGTACTTTAACCCAGAACTTTTCCAGATGGAACTAAGAGCATGCAACTGGTCACCCCTACAAAATCTACCTTTAGAGGAAGCCGTTAGTTACTTTAACTCCAACTTCCTTGCCATCCTCAACTATCATACCCCAACCAGACTAGTTAGAACTAAAACCAAGCATGCTCCCTGGCTTACTAAGGAAACCAAACATAAAATCAATGTTAGAAACAAACATTGGGCAAAATGGAGAAAAACAAAAAACCCTATAGACCAACAAACATTTAGGCAACTAAGAAATGAAACTAAAAAGCTATAAGCTATAATAACTGACAAAAAAACTACTACCTCCAATCCCAACAAGCCCGTGCAAATAAACCACAGAAATTTTGGTCTAGTATTAACCAACTACTCCACCCAAGACAATCCACTACTCCAAACCCTCTAAATACTGAACACAAAACACCAATGAACATAGCCAATGATTTTAACACCTTTTTTACAGATGCTATACAAACATTAGCCAGTCAACTATCACCTAACAACTTCACTCTACCTTCCAAACAATCAACCCTAGTCCCTACTTTTAATTTTCAACCTGTCCCGACATCATATATTCTAACCCTTCTACAGAAACTGAAACCATGCTCCCCCTCAGCAGACCAACTACCTGCTGAATTCTTACAACAATCAGCCAAAGCTATTGCCTATCCCATTTCTATCCTAATCAATAGGACTATTACTGAAAGTTTTATCCCCAGTTTATGGAAAATATTCCATATTATCCCCCTCCACAAAGGAGGGCTATCCACTGAATACTCCAATTACCGCCCCATTGCCCTTCTCTCAACTCTGGCAAAGATCATGGAAAAATGCATCCACAAACAATTACTTGACCATCTAATACATAATAACCTACTAGCCAAATGTCAACATGGTTTTAGACCCTCACATAGCACTAGTGCTGCCCTTCTTTCCATCACAGATTGGATTAACAACAACCGCAACCTTAACAAACTCTCTTCTTCCCTTTTCATTGACCTGTCTAAAGCATTTGACATGGTAAATCACCAAATTCTCATCATAATACTAAAATCCCTGTCACTTGATACATCCTTCATAAAGTGGTTCCAGTCCTACCTGGATAGAAGACAACAGGCCGTACTATGGCACAAGTCTCTATCTACTCATCTCCCTGTCAACCTCGGAGTCCCCCAGGGTTCCATCCTTGGACATCTACTTTTTTCCATATTCATCAATGATCTTCATCTTGCCATCCCCCAAGCTACATGCATACAATATGCAGATGACTCTACACTGATATGCTCAGCCCCCTCCCCTTCTGAACTTCTCTATCTGACCCAACAAGTATTTAACACAGTTGAGCAATGGTTCACACATAGATGCCTTCTCCTAAACCCCAAAAAGACTAAACTCCTCCTTTTCTCTCCTACTAAGAAATCCATTCCATTGGATTTCTCAGTAAACTCTACCAATAATACCATTATATCCCCAGAACCATCCACAAAACTATTAGGAGTCACCATTGACAATAATCTGAACTTTGACATCCATATTAACAATGCTATAAAAACAGTCAACAAAAAGCTAGGCTCTCTCTATAGGATAAAATCCTTTCTCCTACCTTCAGCTCGAACCACAATAGCACACACTCATCTAATCTCTTCTCTACTTTATGCCTCACCCATCTTTACTAACCTTTCAAAAAATAATCTCAACAAATTGGAAATGTCCTACAACAATATAGCTAGATTTGCAACTGGTAACCCTTTTAGAACCCATCACTGCCTTAATTCAAAACAGCTAGGTTGGCTTGAACTTCAAAATCTAATTACATTCCATCAGCTAACTATAGCCCATAACACTCTTTACAAACCTTCAAAACACCTATTCTCTCCACACTAATCACCCCTATAAAAACCTGGAATCCTTAAGGTCTTCTCAGAAACTTCTAGTACATACCACTAAAACATTTAACAAAGCTGGTGACTCCCTTTTCTGTAATATAGTTGGGAAGGCCTGGAACCTCCTTCCAAACGAACTCTCCATACTTTCCTCATTATCCTCTTTCAAAAACAAATTGAAAGTGTTCCTGAAACACACTGGTTATGTCAATGCTCTAAACCTGACTAGTCAAAACAAATTGAGAGTATTCCTGAAACACACTGGTTATGTCAATGCTCTAAACCTGACTAGACAAAACAAATTGAAAGTGTTCCTGAAACACACTGGTTATGTCAATGCTCTAAACCTGACTAGTCAAAACAAATTGAGAGTATTCCTGAAACACACTGGTTATATCAATGCTCTAAACCTGACTAGACAAAACAAATTGAAAGTGTTCCTGAAACACACTGGTTATGTCAATGCTCTAAACCTGACTAGTCAAAAACAAATTGAGAGTATTCCTGAAACACACTGGTTATGTCAATGCTCTAAACCTGACTAGACAAAAACAAATTGAAAGTGTTCCTGAAACACACTGGTTATGTCAATGCTCTAAACCTGACTAGTCAAAACAAATTGAAAGTATTCCTGAAAACACACTGGTTATGTCAATGCTCTAAACCTGACTAGTCAAAACAAATTGAAAGTCTTCCTGAAAACCCACTGGTTATGCCAATGCTCTAAACCTGACTAGTCAAAGTGCCTCTATACAAAGTGTCTCTATATAATCTACTCTGCCAAACACATCTGCTCATTAAGCAACTCTATTCCTTTTTAAACTATGTTACTAATTTCTCTTGACTACTCTGATTGTATTTCCATTCCTTTATTTATTCTTGTATTGTGCACTGTACATTTTACTGTGATAATCTGTTTACGCATACTGTTAATAGTTTTAATCTTGCTCATGTATCTTTATATTTTATTGTATTAATTTTATTGTCCTAGCTTGGAGCTTAACTCCCCGGGCCTCTACTGAAAATGGACATGTATCCAGTTGGACTAGCCTGGTTAACAAATGTAAAATAAAATAAAAATAAATAAATAAAATAAAATAAATAACCCAGAATTAATGGACATGTTCCACCTCAAAAAATCCAAATCCATTACAGCTATACTCTCTGGGGACATAAACCTCAGCACAACAATAAATAGGACATGCTGGAGGGACAGATTAATTTCCCAGAGGCTCCCCTCAGTCTGGAATCGAATCCCAGTTCATGTTAGACATCGCCCCTCGTTGACCTTCTTCAAGCGAAATCTGGACACGTGGATAGGAAATTGCATATTCACCCCTGGGATCTCTTCTGTGTCCCTGCTTGACAGAGGCACACTACACTAATCTTAAAGGGCGACCTTCTGTGACCTACTATACAGAGGCACAGTAGGCTAACCTAAGAGGGAGGCGAAGGCCAAATACACTCTGGCTAGGCTTGTAAATGCCCTGGGCAGATAGCCTAGTATCTACCTATGAACCTATGAACATGAGTCTCAGCTTGTGTGATCTATCTGAGTACCAGTTTCAAATCCGTCATATGACAATACATATTTATGTACAGAGTGTTGAGTTTGTGGATACAACATGTCTGTGGGATATTGGATAAGAGCTATTCAAGGTCTATGTGGGATGTGTGTAGCTCATTTCAGTGATGTATGTCCCGGGTGTCTGACTTGCGAACAGTCTAGCGGTTTGCCAAACATGATCTGCCCATGAACATACCAAAGGTGGTAGGGTTGTGTGTGTGTGTGTGTGTGTGTGTGTGTGTGTGGCCTTCCAATAGCTCTGTTTCTGACTTGAATCATGATGGACCCCATGTCCTTGCAGATCAGACATCATAGAGACATACGACTATAGTTCCCATGGTCTGTTGTGCACCAGCACTTCTGCAGTGTGGCATATGTTGCTGGAACACATTCGACATTTACATATTCTGTAGAGAGGGTGAGGCTCAACAGATTGTTCAGGTGCAGGCTCTGTATGTTCTGCAGTTCACTTGTGAGACATATAGGGAAACAATGTGATCCCATCAATGCCATGTTATGAGCCTTGGAAGGAGCTGTTTACCCATTCTACATGTGATATCTCCTGGTATGATGATAGGGCCTTCTGTCAGTGGGATCATGCCATGTTGCTTCACTAGGGGCAGCTTGCACCTGTCACCCCTGGCCTTTCAAATACTGCCTATGGCACTTGGCACCACCATAGTGCATTTTGTAGGCAAGCCACATTAGACACAACCACCTCCATAGACAATACAAGGTAACTGACACTAAGGGTGATGCTGCCCAATGCCAGACATCTACACCTCTACATGCATGCACTCAAGGCTCTCTTCAGTATGGGGTATATCAATATCTGTGCAGTCATAGGAACCTGGTTCAAGTGTCCTGAAAGCACACCAGCACTACCAGGTTACAATTCATACAATTATATATGTCTACATTAACCAGGACACACCAGAAAAGGAGGAGGAGTATCCATATACATCAAAGATACACAAACCTCCAGGTGAGTAGCAATGCACAAAACATCGGACACCGTCCATGTGTGGCTAACAGTGGGCTACACTGCCTTTCAGGTAGTAGCCTGCTACAGACCACCCTTGCAAACTGAGGGACCACACTTGCCTTTCCAGAGAACACTGGCAGATATGTAGGTCTCTGCAAACAAATTATATTGAGTGACATCAAGTAGCCAAACATTGACTGTACATACTACTCAAGGCCCAAAATCATCACACAATGATTCCTCAAGTATATAACCTGACATGCTATGGAACAAGTGGTCACCACCACCACAAGAGGGGTATACAGATTGTACCTAGTCCTCACCAACATGGGGTCTCTATGTTGCACACCTGAAGTATACCCCTCATTGATAAAGTCACGACATACAGTTATCTCACTGTACAACCATATCCGATCCACACACCCAGTCAAGGTACTCTCAGTGAGGAACCTCTGACATGCACACGTCACACTTCTCTGAACCAAGGTGGTTTTCTTCAGAGTACCCAGCTCGGTGTCAACTACAACTCAGACCACAGTATCCTTTAGAAGCCCATTGTATGGACACCTACAGGAATGTTTGGATCGTGCTATCCCACATGTATCCAAGAGTCACTCCTGTAAAGGCAGGTGACCTGTGTGGTGGACCCTGACCATACATAAGCTATGCAACAACAGGAGGAGGCTACTACATGATAGAGCAGTATCCCACAAAAGAAAGGCATCTCTAATCAGTACTAGTGGGTAGCTACAATCAGTCGTAACATGATCTAAGGCCTGTTTCGACAGTATGAATGCACAATACACTACTGACAATCACAATGCCTTCTTTAGTTATGTCAGGTACCTGGGTGGCAGCTCCCACATATGCTATGTTGTAGTGTATCAATACAGCAACATACACTAAGCCCACAGACATTGGCAACATGCTGGCAGACAGGCTCAGTGCATACTTTTCCCACCATTCCACAAATGTAGACATGTCCATCCCAACTGAGTGTAGCCTCCCTGACATCACAGATGTACATGTGAGAGTTGCCCTCTACAAAGCAATAACACAGCAGCAATGGGACCACTATGTGACCCAGGCTGTGTCTCACACAGGATTCATGACAGACATAGGCATCACATAACGTCAGTATTCAATATCAGACGTACTACAGGATATGTGCCCAAGGAATGTCATACAGCAACAGTAGTCCCGCTCAACAAAGGTGGTGCCACACAGGACACTGGACACTATCACCCTATAAGCCTGACTAGCCTGGTCTGCAAAGCTATGGAGAGTATAATCATGGAAGCCATAAACCGACATCGTCAACCTCCAGACACTGGGTCATACACAATTCACCTTTGTTAAGGGCAGGACATGCCTCTTGCACCTGGTCGACCTCTTTGAATCAGTTAACAGGGCCATAGACATAGGGTAGGTAATCGACACAGCCTACCTGTACCTCCCACAAGCCTTTGACACAATACCCCACTCGGTCATCTTAAATACACTCACCAGCTCACATATCAACACATATGTCACAAGATGGATTGCAACCTGGATCAGGGTTAGCACCCACATGGTTGGGATTGCAGATGCCATATCAGAGTCTACACCAGTTACATGTGGCATCCCACAAGGCTCAGTTCTGTGACCTCTCTTGTTCAGTATATATTTCTCTGAGGTACAGGCTAACACGGGCAGACTGTGGATGACCAAGGTGGCAGATGACTGTATATTCTGTGCCATCATCGACTCTCCAGCTGACACAAGTATCCTCCTATGAGGGATCACAGGAATGTGTAACTGGTTCCAGAGTCATAGCCTAGAGCTAAATGCCATTAAATGCATAGTCATCACCTTTGGGAATGGCAAAGTGCACACAGATTAACACATAGATGGTAATCCATTATATACAGAAGGTGTACTTAGGGATTTGTGGACAAAAGTAGATAGCCATCTCTTCTTTGTACATCACATTGCCAAAGTGTTTATGTAGGCCTTCTATATATCCCACCTTATCCATAAAGGTTTCACTTTTGAAGCAAGTGAAATATTTGAGCAACTGTACTCATCAGGACCATACTTGGGTACAATGCACCATTTTGGATGTACCTTACCCGACACCTGCGGCAACTTTACTGACCCCAAAGGTACCTCACCAAGTGGAACAGGAGAGTCATACAGATGGCCTACAAAGTTCAGCTACAGACACTCAAGATGTACTCAGTTGCTTAATGCCTACGCAGATGCAATCTATGACTGCTGTATACAGCCATTTACAAGCAAGACATATTGGTCATGCTCCACCTCAGGATACCTGTATCCCTTACAGCTACACGATACAGAGACATCATACTCAGCGCAGGATTACTAGTACATGCAGCAGGGCCAGATTCATATCACAGGGGCTACACTCACTGTGGAACATACTCACACTCCAAATTAGGCGGAGACACTCACTGACCCTCTTCAGTGGGGGTCTTGATGATGGGATGTGTAATCATTCATTTACCCCTGGGATGTCTTCTGGGTCCCTGCTAGACAGAGGCACAATACACTAACCGTACAACAGCTATCTTGTGTGACCTACTATTCCAAGGCACAATATAGTAATCTACAGGGTGGTGAAAGCCAAGCACAGTGTGGATAGCATTATGAATGCCCTATGGCTGATACCTACTATCAAGCAATGAAACTATGTACCTATGATACTGTTTGGAGTGCACATTGTTTATTGTTGATACTGACTGCATGTTTGCTATCTTCTTTGCTTTCCTACTTTCTATGTACAACATATGTATCTGTAGTACATATGTGATTATGACAGAGTCCCAATATGTTCTATATGTGTCTGTTATCTTATAAGTATGTGCACAAGCCAGGACTGTTGGCTTGTGAGGGGTTCCTGGGTTAACACATAACCACCAGATATGTCTGGCACACTGCTGCACACACACATGGCCTAAGTGTGTGAGCATTCTTAGTTTGCCCTTTCAGTGTTTTGTTGCCTCACATTTTTCTCATTTATTTAAGTGTGTGGGCATGCCCAGTATGACCTGTCAGTATGTTGCTGTCTGGGGTCCAATACATTTGTTAACATGTGTGAACACAGACATTATTAACATGTATAGTATGTGTGTTGTACATCAAGTTATATTTATACTGCAGGGCCCACCTTTGTGTCATAACTCAACATGAATTATGCTATGCCTGCAGGGTTTCCATGAGACACTTTGCATAGACGTATCAACATGT
Organism: Protopterus annectens; assembly: GCF_019279795.1. Lineage (NCBI taxonomy): Eukaryota > Metazoa > Chordata > Ceratodontiformes > Protopteridae > Protopterus > Protopterus annectens. The sequence goes on from NC_056743.1 coordinate 1,886,809,484, forward strand.
CTTCCTACAGGCTGACCAGTGAAATACTTTCATGGTTTAGTGGTTCAGTACTTGGACTTTAGTGCATGGTATCCTGTGTTCAAGACCTGTAACTGCTTCAAATTCTCCGATTGTGCAGATCAGACTCCTTAAAGTCAAGTAAAGCATAGTAGTGTATGTTTACCTGCTTTTGCTCAAATATGGCCATCTTTGACCAAACTTGCCCAACATTGCTCAACATTTGTCAACATTGATGAATGGTGGCCAATATTGCTGAACATTGCCCAAAGTTGTGGCAGTTAGTGTGTATGATTGTGTTTACATATTATATAGTGGCAAAGCTGTTTAGCACTGCTTTATATTGGTTAACAAAATGCAATCATGCCTCAGGTGGTGCTGCAGAGCTGCCTATGTCGGATGCAAAACGTACACTCCCTATACATGTTTGGGAACAGGGAGTGCCAACTTAGGCATCCCTTTTACTATATGTGCAGGTCAGGGAAAGGTATCATTTTCAGGGTTCCTACTGAGCCAGTGTATGTGCTATGCGTTGCCTCTTTGCTAAGGCCAAAGCATACTGGGCACGCCTCCTTCTGCCTACTGGGACAGGCTCAGGTTGTTCCTCCTCCGAGTCATGCTCTGCCTGTGATGGCCTTGGCATTGGTTGGGGGCTGTGTGGCCTGGGCCTATGCTGATCCTGCTGCAACTGTTTTTGCAGGATCATGTTATATAGCATTGCACATACCATGACAATTTGACTACATGTAGTTGGTGAGTACTGCAAGGCTCCATCAGATGTGTCCAGGCACCGGAACCGTGACTTCAGCAGCCCAAACACATGCTCAATTACATTTCGTGTTTGTGCGTGTGCCTCATTATGGCATTCCTGTTCAGGTGTGTGTGCATTTCTGATGGGTGTCATCAGCCATGGCTCCAGTGCATATCCAGCATCCCCCACTAGGTGACTGTGAGGAATGTCCCCATTGGCAAATGTCTGGTACAGCTGTGTCAGATGCCAGATATGGGAATCATGGTAGCTTCCAGGGCAGCCAGTGCACACATTCATTATTATGCCCTGGGCATCACACACGACCTGGCAGTTGATGGAGGGGAAGCCCTTGCGGTTAATGTAGGCTCTACCCCGCTCACCAGCTGGTGCTTTGATACGTATGTGCGTGCAGTCCATTACACCCACTACCTCAGGGTATTCTGCTATTTGCTGGAAAAGACACATATTGCTGGCCAATACCTCACAGGAATTGGGGAAATATACATGATCACTGACATGTGCTGACATGGCATCCAGGAACTGATGCAGTACCCTGGATGCTGATGCCTGTGATATCCCCAACATATCACCAGTTGGTCTCTGGAAGGTACCTGTTGCTAGTATTCGTAGGCCAACACATACCTTAGTTTCTACTGGAATGGGTTCCCCACTGTTGGTTCTGTGTGTGAGGTGTGGCCTGCAAAGCTCAACAATTTGCTGCAAGAGGTCTTTGTCCACCCTATAGCGCTCCACTATCTCCAGCTCATGTAGCCCCTGGTAGGTTACCCTGGGCCTGTACACTCTTCTCCGTCTCTGCACTGGGTGTTGATCAGCAGCATTACCATTGTCACCACCCTCAGCATGTTGCAAATGTTGCCTTATGACAGCAATGGCAGCCCCTAACATTTCTTTGTCTCAGTAAAGCTTTTTCAGTATTCACTTCTCTTAGCTGACTGCAGTGCTGCAATGTGTCTGAGCAATACATGGTATAAAGTTGTTTGCAGAGTTTTAAGTGCTGGTCTGGGCTGGGCTAGTGTACTGCCTGTGTAATTGCCTGATTCTGATTGTCTCCACCTGCTAGCTCTGCTGATTCTCCCTGGTTAACTTCCTACTGTTTGTTGTGCTTCCTTTTCCCTTCCTATTTCCACAGAGGGCAGCACCATGCACATCAGCGCAAACACGTTCACACAAGCTCTTACGCGCGCACACAGGTTCACATGCATGCACACAGGTTCACACATGCACACACTGGCTTACATGGCCCAACACTTGATAATTCCTGCTTAAACATGCACACACAGGTACAAACCTGCATACACAGATGTCAACAGCCTTAATAATACTTCTCCAGCTTACACGCGTGCACACAGTGTTAGTCGGTTTTACAGATGCACACATGCTCGCAAACACGTTCTAAACACTTTTATAAGAAACTTTACTTATATGTATTCCCTGCATACATCTTCCATTTCATAACTTCACCTAGGATACCTGCTGACACACCTCTTCCATTGATGAGTACCTGACAGCAGACACATGCCACTCTGCTCCAATGAGCTTACATTCTTCCATACATGCCCCCCTCGTGATGTCACCTATCTTCTACTCTGTTACTCCCCTTATCTTAAGTCTTACACTCCACTGACTGTGCTCATTTGCTGTGTAGACTTGTGATTCACTATCCTTACCCTCATTTGCATAGGATTGCCTAGTAATGCTTGGTTACATCTCTTGGACTAAGTTCCCCCTTAGCAACCTCTACTCAGTAGCCATGTTGTCTTCAGCCTCCCGTTCACTTGCATTGTATATTATGATATGTTATAAAATGCCTATTTGTGGCTGTTATTTTTTTATTTTATGTTTTTTATAGCACAGCCCGTTTGTGCGGCACTGCGCTCAGGTTAAACCTCGCCGATCGGGGAAAAAAAAATATTTTTATTTTTTGCATCGGGGAAATTTGCCAATGGCCATATATTTGGCCATTGGCATGCATCCTCAATCATATGCAACCATTATTTGGAGCTGTCACAGTTCCCTTGTGCTATTTGCAGAACGGTACTCAGTTGTCAACTGAGTATATTTCTGCAAAAAACACGGCTCTTACTCGGACAGGTTTGTGCTTCCTGGATCGCAAATTTACCTCATTTGCATGCCTTTCAGCTGCAAGTGAGGTAATTTGCGTATCCATGCTCTGTCTGTGTAGGAGCAGTTTAAGGAGTTGTCATACTCGGTTTTGCATGCTGTTCCTGGATCGCTCATCGGACATGTTGGCTGCATGGAGTCTTACACTGCTCTTAGACTCCGTGCAAGCCTTTGTGAAAACGGCCCAGTATATCTATGAACCTTGTTGTCTTCTATACTTGTCTGGTTATATCTCTTCCGTGCATCCCTTCTGAACTCTTATGCTTTGCTTTCCCTTGAACTCTCTCTAGTCCGCTCTCAGCTATACTCCCTATGCCTCTGTGACTCTGTTCTCTGTCCTACCTTTTGATGTCCTACTATCTCCTAACTAAAGTTGCTTTTTCTGTGCTTCCTTTACAGCCCTCTAAGCCCTTCTCTCTCCGGTGCTCCCCCCCAACCTCGTGGAGACTGTATTAGCTCTTTCAGCGTTCACTGTCCATTAAAGAGGAATCGCCTGGACGGACCCCTAAACCTACTAGTGTACAGTTGCCTATATCAGCGTGTAAGTGATTTTTTTGTCTTCACTTGATGTGTTCCTTGAACAGAATTGTTAGAGCTAAACCTGTATAGTAGCATTTTCCCGAGGCGTGCACACCAGCTGGCCATTTTCGCCTTACTTTTAAACCCGTTCCCTGCTATCTACATGACAAAGAATCTGCTTTTCCTTAGAAACGCCACTAGGTGGCACTATACAATCATATTATCCTAGGTTGTTGTTGTTTGTCTTTCGGGTTTTTCCTGGTAAGGGGTCGCCACAGCAGAACTCCGGTCCACTAATGATTGGCAGTAGATTTTTACAAAACGCCGAGGTGCCAGCTTGACGCCCAACCTTCAACGAAGGCATGCCCATTTACACATGCATGTCTTTCGAACACTACCCAACCACGGGGAGGACATGCAGACTCCACACAGAATGCACTCCCAAGCCAAGCAGAGAATCGAACAGGAGAACCTCTTACTGTGAGGTAACAACGCTACCGCCGTACCATTGCGACATTTAGGTATTCACCCATATTTCTCCCAAACAGCTATTGCGCTGTGGTACAGCTAATCCTTGGGTTTCTATATACCAATTAAGACTACTTTAAAGATTTTGTAAAGGTTGAGGCTGCTACCAATCACCTAGCTGAACCTCTCCTGCTATCCCAATAACCCAGGAGGAGAGTGACCTACAGATTCACTGATTGGTTCTGGAGGCTGTAACTTTCGCCTTCCTGGTTCTATTGCATACCTGGTGGATTTCCACACCTACACACAATCCCTCCCCATTTCTTTTAGCATTTCCTGCCCCTGGAAGTCTATGAATAGAAGGTGCTACATGTGGTGCCATCTTTATTGCTGACCATTGCCCCCCAGTTAGGTCACTCATGTGTTTGCTGGTAACTGCTTCTGCTGTTTGTTTAACTCTGCCAGTCTCTCTATTTGACTCGGCTTGTGTACATAGTTTTGAGGCTTACAGTACTGCTTCTATACTATTTACGGCTGCTTAACTTGCCGATTCAACTGCCTGCTGTTGTTTAGAATGTGGCATTCTGTATTAATTTTGGTGAATAACTCCATTCTGCTATTTAGAAAGTGGCTTTCATTATAACTGTAGTGTATATCATCTTACTGTTATTTAGAACGTGGCGTTCTTAATCAATTTGGTGCATAACATCTTCTGCTGCTCATTGCTCTATTATTTGTAAGAACATTAGCACCACATATCTTCTGTGCATACTCGACATTACAGCTGCCTTATATACTGTTACATTAAGGAGTTGCTGCTTTTTTTAACTGTTATTAACGATTGGCGTTCTTAGAACTGCTAACACTGATGGCTTATTATTTAGAGTCCTGCACTTTGAAAGAATAATGGTTTATACACTGTTAGGTTAAGGAGTTGCTGCTTGTTTTAACAATTATTAACGGTTGGCGTTTGAAGAACTGCTAACACCGCTGGCTTAATATTTAGAGTCCTGCACCTTAAATAAAGACTGCTTTAATAGCCATCATATGCTATCCAGCTTAGGTAACAGCAGCTGCTGCTTAGGATGAGCTTGCCCTGCAGCCATCCATGTTAATTGCAATAGCGTTGCTCAGTGTTCATCTCATACTGTTGGTTTAGCCCACAAACTCACTGCCTTCAACCAGGATCTAACTTCTTTACATTCATTTTGATGTGTATACTGTGATGCTGCTGCCCTCACTAAAGATCTGTAACCACTATTAGTTGTGCACTGATGTTATCAATTTGCTCTACATTTTTTTTGTGTTTTGCTTTTGTGGTGCCATTCATAATCTGTTTTTCTCCCCTTGTCTCCTTGCTCGCTCTACTCCTATACTGTTCTCCGTTCCTCCTCTTTGCCCCTCTGCCTATTTTCTTACCACAGTAAAGACAGTATATCTCTGAACCTTGTTGCCTTCTATACTTGTCTGGTTATATCTCTTCTGTGCATTCCTTCTGAACTCTTATACTTTGCTTTCCCTTGGACTCTCTCTAGTCCACTCTCAGCTGTACTCCCTATACTTCTGTGACTCTGTTCTCTGTCCTACCTTCTGCTGTCCTACTCTCTCCTAACTAAAGTTGTTTTTTCTGTGATTCCTTTACAGCCCTCTAAGCCCTTCTCTCTCTGGTGCCTCCCCCCAACCTCGTGGAGACTGTATTTGCTGGTTCAGCATTCACTGTCAATTATAGAGGAATCGCCTAGATGGACCACAAAACCTACTAGTGTAAAGTTGCCTGTACCAGCGTGTAGGTGATTTTTTTTCTTCACTTGATGTGTTCCGTGAACAGAATTGTTAGAGCTAAACCTGTATAGTAGTATTAAAACTGGCGTGCACACCAGCTGGCCTTTTCCGCCTTACATTTAAACCCCATTCCCTGCAAACTACTTGACCAAGTAACTACTTTTCCTCATAAACGCTACTAGGTGGCAGAATACAGTCATATTATCCTAGGTATTCCCCAATATTTCTCCCAAACAGGTATTGTGCTGTGGTACAGCTAATCCTTGTTTTCCTATATACTAATTAAGCCTCCTTTAAATAGTTTGTAAAGGTTCAGGCTGCTACCAATCACCTAGCTGAACCTTTCTTGCTATCCCAGTAACTCAGGAGGAGAGTTACCAACTGTTTCACTGATTGGTTCTGGAGGCTGTGCCTTTCGCCTTCCTGGTTCTATAGCATACCTTGTGGATTTCCACACCTACGTACAATCCCTGACCCTCCCCTCCTTTTTTTTATCATTTCCTGCCCATGGAAGTCTATAAATAGAAGGTGCAACACGTAGCACCATCTTTATTGTAGACCATTGCCCCCCAGTTTGGTCACTCGTGTGCTTGCCGGTAAGTGCTTCTGCTGTTTGTTTAACTCTGCCTGTCTCTCTGTTTGACTTGGCTTGTGTACATAGTTTTGAGGCTTACAGTACTGCTTCTCTGCTATTTAAGACTGCTTAACTTGCCAGCTCAACTGCCTGCTGTTATTTAGAACGTGACGTTCTGTATTAATTTTGGTGTATAACTACATTCTGCTATTTAGAAAGTGTTGTTCATTATAACTGTAGTGTATATCATCTTACTGTTATTTAGAACATGGCGTTCTTAATCAATTTGGTGCATAACATCTTCTGCTGCTCATTGTTCTATTATTTGTAAGAACATTAGCGCCACATATCTTCTGTGTATACTCGACATTACAGCTGCCTTATATACTGTTACATTAGGGAATTACTGATTGTTTTAACTGTTATTAACGGTTGGTGTTCTTAGAACTGCTAACACCGCTGGCTTAATGTTTAGAGTCCTGCGCTTTGAATGAACAATACTTTATACACTGTTACATTAAGAGTTTCTGCTTGTTTTAACAGTTATTAACAGTTGGCGTTTAAAGAACTGCTAACACCACTGGCTTAATGTTTAGAGTCCTGCGCTTTGAATGAATAATGCTTTATACACTGTTACATTAAGGGGTTTCTGCTTGTTTTAACAGTTATTAACAGTTGGCGTTTAAAGAACTGCTAACACTGCTGGCTTAATGTTTAGAGTCCTGCACTTTGAATAAAGACTGCTTTAATAGTCATCATACACTATCCAGCTTAAGTAACAGCAGCGGCTGCTTGGGATGAGCTTGCCCTGCTGCCACCCGTGTGAACTGCAAAAGCATTGCTTAGTGTTCATCTCAAACTGTTGGTTTAGCCTGGTAACTCATTGCCTTAAACCAGGATCTAACTTTTTTACATTCATTTTAATGTGTATACTGTGATGTTGCTGCCCTCTCTAAAGATCTGTAACCACTATTAGCTGTGCACTGATGTTATCAATTTGCTCTACATTTTTTTTGTGTTTTGCTTTTGTGGTGCCATTCATAATCTGTTTTTCTCCCCTTGTCTCCTTGCTCTCTCTACGCCTATACTGTTCTCCGTTCCTCCTCTTTGCCCCTCTGCCTATTTTCTTACCCCAGTAAAGACAGTATATCTCTGAACCCTGTTGCCTTCTATACTTGTCTGGTTATATCTCTTCTGTGCATCCCTTCTGAACTCTTATGCTTTGCTTTCCCTTGGACTCTCTCTAGTCTGCTCTCAGCTGTACTCCCTATGCTTCTGTGACTCTGTTCTCTGTCCTACCTTCTGCTGTCCTACTATCTCCTAATTACAGTTGTTTTTTCTGTGATTCCTTTACAGCCCTCTAAGCCCTTCTCTCTCTGGTGCCTCCAACCCCAACCTCATGGAGACTGTATTTGCTGGTTCAGCATTCACTGTCCATTATAGAGGAATCACCTAGATGGACCACAAAACCTACTAGTGTAAAGTTGCCTGTACCAGCGTGTAGGTAATTTTTTTTCTTCACTTGATGTGTTCCTTGAACAGAATTGTTAGAGTTAAACCTGTATAGTAGTATTTCCACTGGCATGCACACCAGCTGGCCTTTTCTGCCTTACCTTTAAACCCCGTTCCCTGCAATCTACTTGACCAAGTAACTACTTTTCCACGTAAACGCTACTAGGTGGCAGAATACAATCATATTATCCTAGGTATTCCCCAATATTTCTCCCAAACAGCTATTGCGCTGTGGTACAGCTAATCCTTGGTTTTCTATATACTAATTAAGCCTCCTTTAAAGATTTTGTAAATGTTCAGGCTGCTACCAATCACCTAGCTGAACCTCTCCTGCTATCCCAGTAACTCAGGAGGAGAGTGACCTACTGTTTCACTGATTGGTTCTGGAGGCTGTGCCTATCGCCTTCCTGGTTCTATAGCATACCTGGTGGATTTCCACACCTACATACAATCCCTCCCCCTTTTTTTATCATTTCCTGCCCCTGGAAGTCTATGAATAGAAGGTGCTACACATGGCGCCATCTTTATTGTAGACCATTGCCCCCCAGTTAGGTCACTCGTGTGCTTGCCGGTAAGTGCTTCTGCTGTTTGTTTAACTCTGCCTGTCTCTCTGTTTGACTTGGCTTGTGTACATAGTTTTGAGGCTTACAGTACTGCTTCTGTGCTATTTAAGACTGCTTAACTTGTCAACTGAACTGCCCGCTGTTATTTAGAACGTGGCGTTCAGTATTAATTTTGGTGTATAACTACAGTCTGCTATTTAGAAAGTGTTGTTCATTATAACTGTAGTGTATATCATCTTACTGTTATTTAGAATGTGGCGTTCTTAATTTGGTGCATAACATCTTCTGCTGCTCATTGTTCTATTATTTGTAAGAACATTAGCGCCACATATCTTCTGTGTATACTCAACATTACAGCTACATTATATACTGTTACATTAGGGAATTGCTGATTGTTTTAACTGTTATTAATAGTTGGTGTTCTTAGAACTGCTAACACCACTGGATTAATGTTTAGAGTCCTGCGCTTTGAATGAATAATGCTTTATACACTGTTACATTAAGGGGTTTCTGCTTGTTTTAACAGTTATTAACAGTTGGCATTTAAAGAACTGCTAACACTGCTGGCTTAATGTTTAGAGTCCTGCACTTTGAATAAAGACTGCTTTAATAGTCATCATACACTATCCAGCTTAAGTAACAGCAGCGGCTGTTTGGGATGAGCTTGCCCTGCAGCCACCCGTGTGCACTGCAAAAGCATTGCTTAGTGTTCATCTCAAACTGTTGGTTTAGCCTGGTAACTCATTGCCTTAAACCAGCATCTAACATCTGTGCATTCATTTTAATGTGTATACTGTGATGTTGCTGCCTTCTCTAAAGATCTGAAACCACTATTAGCTGTGCACTGATGTTATCAATTTGCTCTACATTTTTTTGTGTTTTGCTTTTGTGGTGCCATTCATAATCTGTTTTTCTCCCCTTGTCTCCTTGCTCGCTCTACTCCTATACTGTTCTCTGTTCCTCCTCTTTGCCCCTCTGCCTATTTTCTTACCCCAGTAAAGACAGTATATCTCTGAACCTTGTTGCCTTCTATACTTGTCTGGTTATATCTCTTCCATGCATCCCTTCTGAGCTCTTATGCTTTGCTTTCCCTTGACCTCTCTGTAGTCCACTCTCAGCTGTACTCCCTATGCCTCTGTGACTCTGTTCTCTGTCCTACCTTCTGCTGTCCTACTATCTCCTAATTACAGTTGTTTTTCTGTGCTTCCTTTACAACCCTCTAAGCCCTTCTATCTCCGGTGCTCCCCCCAACCTTGCAGAGACTGTATAAGCTGGTTCAGCAGTCACTGTCCATTAAAGAGGAATCGACTGGACGGACCCCGAAACCTACTAGGGTACAATTGCCTATATCAGCGTGTAGGTGATTTTTTTTGTCTTCACTTGCTGTGTTCCTTGAGCAGAATTGTTAGAGCTAAACCTGTATAGTAGCATTTTCCTGTGGAGCACATACCAGCTGGCCTTTCCTGCCTTACTATTAAACCCCCTTCCCTGCCATCTACTTGACCAAGTAAATGCTTTTACTCAGAAGCACCATTAGGTGGTAGTATACAATCATATTATCCTAGATATTCCCCCATATTTCTCCCAAACAGCTATTGCGCTGTGGTACAGCTAATCCTTGGTTTTCTATATACTAATTAAGCCTCCTTTAAAGATTTTGTAAAGGTTCAGGCTGCTACAAATCACCTAGTTTAACCTCTCCTGCTATCATAGTAACTCAGGAGGAGAGTGACCTACAGTTTCACTGATTGGTTCTGGAGATTGTGCCTTTGACCTTCTTAGTTCCATAGCATACCTGGTGGATTTCCACACCTACATACAATCCCTCCCCCTTTTTTATCATTTCCTGCCCCTGGAAGTCTATGAATAGAAGGTGCTACATGTGGCACCATCTTTATTGTAGACCATTGCCCCCCAGTTTGGTCACTCGTGTGCTTGCCGGTAAGTGCTTCTGCTGTTTGTTTAACTCTGCCTGTCTCTCTGTTTGACTTGGCTTGTGTACATAGTTTTGAGGCTTACAGTACTGCTTCTGTGCTATTTAAGACTGCTTAACTTGCCAACTCAACTGCCTGCTGTTATTTAGAACGTGACGTTCTGTATTAATTTTGGTGTATAACTACATTCTGCTATTTAGAAAGTGTTGTTCATTATAACTGTAGTGTATATCATCTTACTGTTATTTAGAACGTGGCGTTCTTAATCAATTTGGTGCATAACATCTTCTGCTGCTCATTGTTCTATTATTTGTAAGAACATTAGCGCCACATATCTTCTGTGTATACTCGACATTACAGCTGCCTTATATACTGTTACATTAGGGAATTGCTGATTGTTTTAACTGTTATTAACGGTTGGTGTTCTTAGAACTGCTAACACTGCTGGCTTAATGTTTAGAGTCCTGCGTTTTGAATGAACAATACTTTATACACTGTTATATTAAGGGGTTTCTGCTTGTTTTAACAGTTATTAACAGTTGGCGTTTAAAGAACTGCTAACACTGCTGGCTTAATGTTTAGAGTCCTGCACTTTGAATAAAGACTGCTTTAATAGTCATCATACACTATCCAGCTTAGGAAACAGCAGCGGCTGCTTGGGATGAGCTTGCCCTGCAGGCACCCGTGTTAATTGCAAAAGCATTGCTTTGTGTTCATCTCAAACTGTTGGTTTAGCCTGGTAACTCATTGCCTTAAAGCAGCATCTAACATCTGTGCATTCATTTTAATGTGTATACTGTGATGTTGCTGCCCTCTCTAAAGATCTGTAACCACTATTAGCTGTGCACTGATGTTATCAATTTGCTCTACATTTTTTGTGTTTTGCTTTTGTGGTGCCATTCATAATCTGTTTTTCTCCCCTTGTCTCCTTGCTCGCTCTACTCCTGTACTGTTCTCCGTTCCTCCTCTTTGCCCCTCTGCCTATTTTCTTACCCCAGTAAAGACAGTATATCTCTGAACCCTGTTGCCTTCTATACTTGTCTGGTTATATCTCTTCTGTGCATCCCTTCTGAACTCTTATGCTTTGCTTTCCCTTGGACTCTCTAGTCCGCTCTCAGCTGTACTCCCTATGCTTCTGTGACTCGGTTCTCTGTCCTACCTTCTGCTATCCTACTATCTCCTAACTAAAGTTGTTTTTTCTGTGATTCCTTTACAGCCCTCTAAGCCCTTCTCTCTCTGGTGCCTCCCCAACCTCATGGAGACTGTATTTGCTGGTTCAGCATTCACTGTCCATTGTAGAGGAATCGCCTAGATGGACCACAAAACCTACTAGTGTAAAGTTGCCTGTACCAGCGTAGGTAATTTTTTTTCTTCACTTGATGTGTTCCTTGAACAGAATTGTTAGAGCTAAACCTGTATAGTAGTATTTCCACTGGCGTGCACACCAGCTGGCCTTTTCCGCCTTACCTTTAAACCCCGTTCCCTGCAATCTACTTGACCAAGTAACTACTTTTCCTCAGAACGCTACTAGGTGGCAGAATACAATCATATTATCCTAGGTATTCCCCAATATTTCTCCCAAACAGGTATTGCGCTGTGGTACAGCTAATCCTTGTTTTTCTATATACTAATTAAGCCTCCTTTAAATATTTTGTAAAGGTTCAGGCTGCTACCAATCACCTAGCTGAACCTTTCTTGCTATCCCAGTAACTCAGGAGGAGAGTTACCAACTGTTTCACTGATTGGTTCTGGAGGCTGTGCCTTTCGCCTTTCTGGTTCTATAGCATACCTTGTGGATTTCCACACCTACATACAATCCCTGACCCTCCCCCCTTTTTTTATCATTTCCTGCCCCTGGAAGTCTATGAATAGAAGGTGCTACACGTAGCGCCATCTTTATTGTAGACCATTGCCCCCCAGTTAGGTCACTCGTGTGCTTGCCGGTAAGTGCTTCTGCTGTTTGTTTAACTCTGCCTGTCTCTCTGTTTGACTTGGCTTGTGTACATAGTTTTGAGGCTTTCAGTACTGCTTCTGTGCTATTTAAGACTGCTTAACTTGTCAACTGAACTGCCCGCTGTTAGTTAGAATGTATGCTCTGTATTAATTTTGGTGTATAACTACAGTCTGCTATTTAGAAAGTGTTGTTCATTATAAATGTAGTGTATATCATCTTACTGTTATTTAGAACGTATGCGTTCTTAATCAATTTGGTGCATAACATCTTCTGCTGCTCATTGTTCTATTATTTGTAAGAACATTAGCGCCACATATCTTCTGTGTATACTCGACATTACAGCTGCATTATATACTGTTACATTAGGGAATTGCTGATTGTTTTAACTGTTATTAACGGTTGGTGTTCTTAGAACTGCTAACACCACTGGCTTAATGTTTAGAGTCCTGCGCTTTGAATGAATATTGCTTTATACACTGTTACATTAAGGGGTTTCTGCTTGTTTTAACAGTTATTAGCAGTTGGCGTTTAAAGAACTGCTAACACTGCTGGCTTAATGTTTAGAGTCCTGCACTTTGAATAAAGACTGCTTTAATAGTCATCATACACTATCCAGCTTAAGTAACAGCAGCGGCTGCTTGGGATGAGCTTGCCCTGCAGCCACCCGTGTGAACTGCAAAAGCATTGCTTAGTGTTCATCTCAAACTGTTGGTTTAGCCTAGTAACTCATTGCCTTAAACCAGCATCTAACATCTGTGCATTCATTTTAATGTGTATACTGTGATGTTGCTGCCCTCTCTAAAGATCTGTAACCACTACTAGCTGTGCACTGATGTTATCAATTTGCTCTACATTTTTTTGTGTTTTGCTTTTGTGGTGCCATTCATAATCTGTTTTTCTCCCCTTGTCTCCTTGCTCGCTCTACTCCTATACTGTTCTCTGTTCCTCCTCTTTGCCCCTCTGCCTATTTTCTTACCCCAGTAAAGACAGTATATCTCTGAACCTTGTTGCCTTCTATACTTGTCTGGTTATATCTCTTCCATGCATCCCTTCTGAACTCTTATGCTTTGCTTTCCTTGACCTCTCTGTAGTCCACTCTCAGCTGTACTCCCTATGCCTCTGTGACTCTGTTCTCTGTCCTACCTTCTGCTGTCCTACTATCTCCTAATTACAGTTGTTTTTCTGTGCTTCCTTTACAACCCTCTAAGCCCTTCTATCTCCGGTGCTCCCCCCAACCTTGCAGAGACTGTATAAGCTGGTTCAGCAGTCACTGTCCATTAAAGAGGAATCGACTGGACGGACCCCGAAACCTACTAGGGTACAATTGCCTATATCAGCGTGTAGGTGATTTTTTTTGTCTTCACTTGCTGTGTTCCTTGAGCAGAATTGTTAGAGCTAAACCTGTATAGTAGCATTTTCCTGTGGAGCACATACCAGCTGGCCTTTCCTGCCTTACTATTAAACCCCCTTCCCTGCCATCTACTTGACCAAGTAAATGCTTTTACTCAGAAGCACCATTAGGTGGTAGTATACAATCATATTATCCTAGGTATTCCCCCATATTTCTCCCAAACAGCTATTGTGCTGTGGTACAGCTAATCCTTGGTTTTCTATATACTAATTAAGCCTCCTTTAAAGATTTTGTAAAGGTTCAGGCTGCTACAAATCACCTAGTTTAACCTCTCCTGCTATCATAGTAACTCAGGAGGAGAGTGACCTACAGTTTCACTGATTGGTTCTGGAGATTGTGCCTTTGACCTTCTTAGTTCCATAGCATACCTGGTGGATTTCCACACCTACATACAATCCCTCCCCCTTTTTTATCATTTCCTGCCCCTGGAAGTCTATGAATAGAAGGTGCTACATGTGGCACCATCTTTATTGTAGACCATTGCCCCCCAGTTTGGTCACTCGTGTGCTTGCCTGTAAGTGCTTCTGCTGTTTGTTTAACTCTGCCTGTCTCTCTGTTTGACTTGGCTTGTGTACATAGTTTTGAGGCTTACAGTACTGCTTCTGTGCTATTTAAGACTGCTTAACTTGCCAACTCAACTGCCTGCTGTTATTTAGAACATGACGTTCTGTATTAATTTTGGTGTATAACTACATTCTGCTATTTAGAAAGTGTTGTTCATTATAACTGTAGTGTATATCATCTTACTGTTATTTAGAACGTGGCGTTCTTAATCAATTTGGTGCATAACATCTTCTGCTGCTCATTGTTCTATTATTTGTAAGAACATTAGCGCCACATTTCTTCTGTGTATACTCGACATTACAGCTGCCTTATATACTGTTACATTAGGGAATTGCTGATTGTTTTAACTGTTATTAACGGTTGGTGTTCTTAGAACTGCTAACACTGCTGGCTTAATGTTTAGAGTCCTGCGTTTTGAATGAACAATACTTTATACACTGTTATATTAAGGGGTTTCTGCTTGTTTTAACAGTTATTAACAGTTGGCGTTTAAAGAACTGCTAACACTGCTGGCTTAATGTTTAGAGTCCTGCACTTTGAATAAAGACTGCTTTAATAGTCATCATACACTATCCAGCTTAGGAAACAGCAGCGGCTGCTTGGGATGAGCTTGCCCTGCAGGCACCCGTGTTAATTGCAAAAGCATTGCTTAGTGTTCATCTCAAACTGTTGGTTTAGCCTGGTAACTCATTGCCTTAAAGCAGCATCTAACATCTGTGCATTCATTTTAATGTGTATACTGTGATGTTGCTGCCCTCTCTAAAGATCTGTAACCACTATTAGCTGTGCACTGATGTTATCAATTTGCTCTACATTTTTTTGTGTTTTGCTTTTGTGGTGCCATTCATAATCTGTTTTTCTCCCCTTGTCTCCTTGCTCGCTCTACTCCTGTACTGTTCTCCGTTCCTCCTCTTTGCCCCTCTGCCTATTTTCTTACCCCAGTAAAGACAGTATATCTCTGAACCCTGTTGCCTTCTATACTTGTCTGGTTATATCTCTTCTGTGCATCCCTTCTGAACTCTTATGCTTTGCTTTCCCTTGGACTCTCTAGTCCGCTCTCAGCTGTACTCCCTATGCTTCTGTGACTCGGTTCTCTGTCCTACCTTCTGCTATCCTACTATCTCCTAACTAAAGTTGTTTTTTCTGTGATTCCTTTACAGCCCTCTAAGCCCTTCTCTCTCTGGTGCCTCCCCCCCAACCTCATGGAGACTGTATTTGCTGGTTCAGCATTCACTGTCCATTGTAGAGGAATCGCCTAGATGGACCACAAAACCTACTAGTGTAAAGTTGCCTGTACCAGCGTGTAGGTAATTTTTTTTCTTCACTTGATGTGTTCCTTGAACAGAATTGTTAGAGCTAAACCTGTATAGTAGTATTTCCACTGGCGTGCACACCAGCTGGCCTTTTCCGCCTTACCTTTAAACCCCGTTCCCTGCAATCTACTTGACCAAGTAACTACTTTTCCTCGTAAACGCTACTAGGTGGCAGAATACAATCATATTATCCTAGGTATTCCCCAATATTTCTCCCAAACAGGTATTGCGCTGTGGTACAGCTAATCCTTGTTTTTCTATATACTAATTAAGCCTCCTTTAAATATTTTGTAAAGGTTCAGGCTGCTACCAATCACCTAGCTGAACCTTTCTTGCTATCCCAGTAACTCAGGAGGAGAGTTACCAACTGTTTCACTGATTGGTTCTGGAGGCTGTGCCTTTCGCCTTTCTGGTTCTATAGCATACCTTGTGGATTTCCACACCTACATACAATCCCTGACCCTCCCCCCTTTTTTTATCATTTCCTGCCCCTGGAAGTCTATGAATAGAAGGTGCTACACGTAGCGCCATCTTTATTGTAGACCATTGCCCCCCAGTTAGGTCACTCGTGTGCTTGCCGGTAAGTGCTTCTGCTGTTTGTTTAACTCTGCCTGTCTCTCTGTTTGACTTGGCTTGTGTACATAGTTTTGAGGCTTTCAGTACTGCTTCTGTGCTATTTAAGACTGCTTAACTTGTCAACTGAACTGCCCGCTGTTATTTAGAATGTGGCGTTCTGTATTAATTTTGGTGTATAACTACAGTCTGCTATTTAGAAAGTGTTGTTCATTATAACTGTAGTGTATATCATCTTACTGTTATTTAGAACGTGGCGTTCTTAATCAATTTGGTGCATAACATCTTCTGCTGCTCATTGTTCTATTATTTGTAAGAACATTAGCGCCACATATCTTCTGTGTATACTCGACATTACAGCTGCATTATATACTGTTACATTAGGGAATTGCTGATTGTTTTAACTGTTATTAACGGTTGGTGTTCTTAGAACTGCTAACACCACTGGCTTAATGTTTAGAGTCCTGCGCTTTGAATGAATATTGCTTTATACACTGTTACATTAAGGGGTTTCTGCTTGTTTTAACAGTTATTAGCAGTTGGCGTTTAAAGAACTGCTAACACTGCTGGCTTAATGTTTAGAGTCCTGCACTTTGAATAAAGACTGCTTTAATAGTCATCATACACTATCCAGCTTAAGTAACAGCAGCGGCTGCTTGGGATGAGCTTGCCCTGCAGCCACCCGTGTGAACTGCAAAAGCATTGCTTAGTGTTCATCTCAAACTGTTGGTTTAGCCTGGTAACTCATTGCCTTAAACCAGCATCTAACATCTGTGCATTCATTTTAATGTGTATACTGTGATGTTGCTGCCCTCTCTAAAGATCTGTAACCACTACTAGCTGTGCACTGATGTTATCAATTTGCTCTACATTTTTTTGTGTTTTGCTTTTGTGGTGCCATTCATAATCTGTTTTTCTCCCCTTGTCTCCTTGCTCGCTCTACTCCTATACTGTTCTCTGTTCCTCCTCTTTGCCCCTCTGCCTATTTTCTTACCCCAGTAAAGACAGTATATCTCTGAACCTTGTTGCCTTCTATACTTGTCTGGTTATATCTCTTCCATGCATCCCTTCTGAACTCTTATGCTTTGCTTTCCCTTGACCTCTCTGTAGTCCACTCTCAGCTGTACTCCCTATGCCTCTGTGACTCTGTTCTCTGTCCTACCTTCTGCTGTCCTACTATCTCCTAATTACAGTTGTTTTTCTGTGCTTCCTTTACAACCCTCTAAGCCCTTCTATCTCCGGTGCTCCCCCCAACCTTGCAGAGACTGTATTAGCTGGTTCAGCAGTCACTGTCCATTAAAGAGGAATCGACTGGACGGACCCCAAAACCTACTAGGGTACAATTGCCTATATCAGCGTGTAGGTGATTTTTTTGTCTTCACTTGCTGTGTTCCTTGAGCAGAATTGTTAGAGCTAAACCTGTATAGTAGCATTTTCCTGTGGAGCACATACCAGCTGGCCTTTCCTGCCTTACTTTTAAACCCCCTTCCCTGCCATCTACTTGACCAAGTAAATGCTTTTTCTCAGAAGCACCATTAGGTGGCAGTATACAATCATATTATCCTAGGTATTCCCCCATATTTCTCCCAAACAGCTATTGCGCTGTGGTACAGCTAATCCTTGGTTTTCTATATACTAATTAAGCCTCCTTTAAAGATTTTGTAAAGGTTCAGGCTGCTACAAATCACCTAGTTTAACCTCTCCTGCTATCATAGTAACTCAGGCGGAGAGTGACCTACAGTTTCACTGATTGGTTCTGGAGGTTGTGCCTTTGACCTTCTTAGTTCTATAGCATACCTGGTGGATTTCCACACCTACATACAATCCCTCCCCCTTTTTTTATCATTTCCTGCCCCTGGAAGTCTATGAATAGAAGGTGCTACATGTGGCACCATCTTTATTGTAGACCATTGCCACCCAGTTAGGATACTCATGTGCTTGCTGTTAAGTGCTTCTGCGGTTTTTTTAACTCTGCCGGTCTCTCTGTTTGACTCGGCTTGTGTACATTGTTTTGAGGCTTACAGTACTGCTTCTATACTGTTTACGGCTACTTAACTTGCCGATTCAACCACCTGCTGTTATTTAGAACGTGGCATTCTCTATTAATTTTGGTGTATAACTCCATTCTGCTATTTAGAAAGTGGCTTTCATTATAACTGTAGTGTATATCATCTTACTGTTATTTAGAATGTGGCGTTCTTAATCAATTTGGTGCATAACATCTTCTGCTGCTCATTGGTCTATTATTTCTAAGAACATTAGCGCCACAAATCTTCTGTGTATACTCGACATTAGAGCTGCCTTATATACTGTTACGTTAAGGAGTTGCTGCTTGTTTTAACTGTTATTAAAGGTTGGCTTAACATTTAAAGTGCTGCACTTTGAATGAATAATGCTTTATACACTGTTACGTTAAGGAGTCGCTGCTTGTTTTAACAGTTATTGACGTTTGCCATTTGAAGAACTGCTCTGTGTGGAAGATTTTCAGTCCATATATTTCTAGTTAATCGCTGTATATTAATCAGATCAGACAATAGTAGTAGAAGTAGCGAATGTAAACTCGTCAAGTCAAAAAGTAATAATTGAAAATATATAAATCTACAGCATTACTAAGTATTCGAAAGTAATCCAAGCAAGGCAGGCAGTCTGTTTCCAGTTGAAAATCCTTTATTAAGTACACAGACAAGCGATCCAAGTAAAACAAAAAATAGAGTAATAATTTCCTCACAAGCTTTTTAAATATATATATATACTTTTTATCAGGCATGGGAGCGGTTTATTGTGCTGTAAAACAAAGTGTTATTGGTACACATGTTAAATTCACATCCCTTCCCCCATCAGTGTGACATTTGAGCTGGTCCTGCCCTACCTAGTAGCTATCATAATAATATATAGCCCTAATGTACTTTAATGGTACATCTTATTTAACCAAATTATTAAGTCTGTGATTTTATATAAGGCAATATACTACATGGCTGGAAATATATCAACCTTAGTTCATTTTGCGATCAAAAATTATATATAAATATACACATATACATTTTGCATGTAAAAATCAGTTTCTATTTTCATAACCTATTATTAACAAAAATCGCTTTCATCCTTCTAGACTTCTTCAGGCCTGTGTACAAGAACCCTAAAAACCTATATAATTGTATAATTGGTTAGTATTGTTATTACCATCATTTTGAATAAAGTGGAAAAAAGAGAACCAGAAAAAAATAAAAAAATATATATATGTATGATGATGGAAACAAAATATACACTTAAATTTCAAATGTTTTAAAATGGTATTTAAAACCAATTTGTAGAAAAAAAATAAAATAAAATAAATAAAATAACAATTAACTATGAAACTAAAGTTGTTTTTCTGTGCTTCCTTTGCAGCCCTCTAAGCCCTCTAAGCCCTTCTCTCTCTGGTGCTCCCTTCCAACCTCATGGAGACTGTATTAGCTGGTTCAGCATTCACTGTCCGTTAAAGAGAAATCGCCTGGACAGACCCCAAAACCTACTAGTATACAATTGCCTTAATTAGCATGTAAGTGATTTTTTATCTTCACTTGATGTGCTCCTTGAACAGAATTGTTAAAGCTAACTTGTATAGTAGCATTTTCCTGTGGCGTGCACACCAGCTGGCCTTTCCTGCCTAACTTTTAAACCCCGTTCCCTGCCATTTACTTGACAAAGTAACTGCTTTTCCTTGGAAGCACCACTAGGTGGCAGTTTACAATCATATTATCCTAGGTATTGCCCCATATTTTTCCCAAACAGCTACTGGGCTGAGGTACAGCTAATCCTTGCTTTTCTATATACTAATTAAGCCTCCTTTAAAGATTTTGTAAAGGTTTAGGCTGCAACCAATCACCTAGTTGAACCTCTTTTGCTATCCTAGTTACTCAGGAGGAGAGTGAACTATTGTTTCACTGATTGGTTCTGGAGGCTGTGCCTTTCGCCTTCCTGGTTCTATAGCTTACCTAGCGGATTTTCACACCTACATACAATCCCTCCCCCTTTTTTTTTATCATTTCCTGCCCCTGAAAGCCTATGAATGGAAGGTGCTACATATGGCGCGATCTTTATTGTAGACCATTGCCCCCAGTTAGGTCACTCCTGTGCTTGCCGCTCAGTGCTTTTGCTGCTTGTTTAACTCTGCTGGTCTCCCTGTTTGACTCAGCTTGTGTACATAGTTTTGAGGCTTACAGTACTCCTTCTATACTGTTTACAGCTAATTAACTTGCTGATTCAACTGTCTGCTGTTATTTAGAATGTGGCGTTCTGTATTTATTTTGGTGTATTACCCCATTCTGCTATTTAGAAAGTGGCGTTCATTATAACTGTAGTGTTTATCATCTTACTGTTATTTAGAATGTGGCATTCTTAATCAATTTGGTGCATAACATCTTCTGCTGCTCATTGCTCTATTATTTGTAAGAACATTAGTGACACATATCTTCTGTGTATACTCGACATTGCAGCTGCCTTATATACTGTTACGTTAAGGAGTTGCTGCTTGTTTTAACTGTTATTAACGGTTGGCATTCTTAGAACCGCTAACACTGTTGGCTTAATGTTTAGAGTCCTGCACTTTGAATGAATAATGCTTTATACACTATTACGTTGGCTAGGCTTACAATTTCCCCAGGGCAGATAGCCTAGTACTAAACTATGAAACTATGAAACTATGAAGGAGTTGCTGCTTGTTTTAACAGTTACTAACAGTTGCCATTTGAAGAACTGCTAACACTGCTGGTTTAATGTTTAGAGTCCTGCACTTTGAATAAAGACTGCTTTAACAGCCATCATATGCTATCCAGCTTAAGTAACAGCAGCTGCTGCTTGGGACTTGCTTGCCCTACAGCCATCCATGTTAATTGCAAAAGCATTGCTTAGTGTTCGTCTCAAACTGTTGATTTAGCCTGCTATTTCACTGCCTTAAACCAGCAACTAACAACTGTACAGTCATTTTAATGTGTATACTGTGATGTTGCTGCCCTCTCTAAAGATCTGTAACCACTATTAGTTGTGCGCTGATGTTATCACTTTGCTCTACATGTTTTTTCCTGTTTTGCTTTTGTGGTGCCATTCATAATCTGTTTTTCTCCCCTTGTCTCCTTGCTCACTCTACTCCTATACTGTTCTGCATTCTTCCTCTTTGCCCCTCTTCCTATTTTCTTACCCCAGTAAAGACAGTATATCTCTGAACCTTCTTGCCTTCTATACTTGTCTGGTTATATCTCTTCCGTGCATCCCTTCTGAACTCTTATGCTTTGCTTTCCCTTGAACTCTCTCTAGTCCACGCTCAGATGTACTCCCTATGCCTCTGTGACTCTGTTCTCTGTCCTACCTTCTGCTGTCCTACTATCTCCTAACTAAAGTTGTTTTTTCTGTGCTTCCTTTACAGCCCTGTTAGCCCTTCTCTCTCCGGTGCTCCCCCCCAACCTCGTGGAGACTGTATTAGCTGGTTCAGCATTCACTGTCTGTTAAAGAGGAATCTCCTGGATGGACCCCAAAATCTATTAGTGTACAGTTGCCTATATCAGTGTGTAGGTGATTTTTTTCTTCACTTGATGTGTTCCTTGAACAGAATTGTTAGAGCTAAACCTGTGTAGTAGCATTTTCCCACTCCTTGCACACCAGCTGGCCTTTCCCGCCTTACTTTTAAACCCCGTTCCCTGCTATCTACATGACCAAGAATCTGCTTTTCCTTGGAAACGCCACTAGGTGGCGGTATACAATCATATTATCCTAGGTATTCCCCCATATTTCTCCCAAACAGCTATTGCACTGTGGTACAGCTAATCCTTGGTTTTAATCCTTGGTTTTCTATATACTAATTAAGCCTCCTTTAAAGATTTTGTAAAGGTTCAGGCTGCTACCAATCACCTAGCTGAACCTCTCCTGCTATCCCAGTAACTCAGGAGGAGAGTGACCTACTGTTTCACTGATTGGTTCTGGAGGCTGTGCCTTTCACCTTCCTGGTTCTACCTGCTCAGTTTGCCCTCCGGGCTCACTCCGCTCCCCTACCTTGCCCCCAAATTCCACCTGCCCCCACGTCTCCTACATTTATTCTCACCTGTAAACTCCTCCCCTTCTTTCTCAGCCAATCCAATCCCAACACATCCCTCCCACCAATTTACTGACTCCTCCCCATCTTACCCCATAGTATCCTGTTCTTACTGCTATACCTTTCACTCTCTCACTCTCTAACTTACTCTCAGTTCTTTTTTTTATTTTATTTTTATTTATTTTTTTATTTTACATTTGTTGACCAGGAAAGTCCGACTAGGTTCCACAGATCCTGTTTTCAGCGGAGGCCCAGGAAGAAATGCTCCAGAAGCATGTCTTTAGAATGTGGGAGGAAACCGGAGTACCCGGAGGAAACCCACGTGAACACAGGGAGAACATGCAAACTCCACACAGAAGGCACCCCAGCCGAGAATCGAACCGGAGAACCTCTTGCTGTGAGGTGACAGCGTTAACCACTGCACCACTGCGCCACCCAATTTCCTTCTACTCTATTACCTTACCCCAATCAACCATGTCCCCGCATCTACTACAAATCCTTCTCATCTCCTGTTTAACCATATTGTTCCTAATTCCTCTATTCCATGCTACCTCATATTCATCCTACAAACTCCCTTCCCCCTTCCTAGTCCCCCACTCCATCACTCCTCTCTATATCCAACCAGCCAAATCCCACTTTCACTATATATCCCTCTCTCTATTTCAGCCAAACACTCTCCACTACTTTAAACTAAAACTTATGTTCAGTTCTTTTAAGTGTCACTCACCCAAATCACTTTCTAACCTCCCACAATCAAATAAGCCCAAACCACAGCTACTATTCACCTCCGCTTACTTCCTCTCCCTAGCAGGAGATGTTCACCCCAACCCCAGACCTAAAATTAATACCAACCTCACTCCCCCTATTACAACCAATATTACCAATCCTACTCCTCCTATCTCATCCAATATTACTAACCAAAAATTCCTCAAACTTCTTACTATAAACACCTTCCTTCTAAAGATAAAAACAGCCCTCTTCCATACTTGGCTATACCATACCCTGCCAGACATTGTAGCAGTCTCTGAGACTTGGCTAAAACCCCAGATTTCCAATTCTGAAATCCTACCACCAGGTTTTCGGGCTCTTTGATGTGACTGCCCAAACAAAAAAGGTGGAGGAGTAGCCTTAATTTACTCAAACCTACACTCCTTCTCTCCTTACCAAAGTCCCATTCCTCAATTCAATAATGCAGAATTAGTCATAGGAATACTTAAACTAAACAACTTTAAAAGCATTTGTCTTATGGCCCTTTATATACCCGCTGGTAACAACACTACCACCCTAGAAGACATTCTTCTATGGGCTTCAACTAATATTAAGCTCGAGACTTACATATTAGGTGACATGAACATCGACTGGAACAAAATCAATGGCACCAATCCATCTATATCTATTAATCTTTTTAATTTCACTCAACTAACTAATAGCATCACCAGACTCAATAAAAACAACCCCCCATGTTCCACTCTGGACTGGATCCTAGCCTCCCACCCAAATAAGATCTTACACTCAGGTACCTTACCAAACACCATGAGTGACCACTACCCTGCCTTTATCCATCGAGCAACCCACTCAAAACCTCACCCTCATCAATACATCCATACTTGCAGCCTCACTAACTTTAATCCTTCATGTTTTTCAAACACCCTCAAACTAAAGAACTGGGATAATCTAAGACCCCTTTCCCTAGATAACGCTGTAGATTTTTTCAATACAACCTTCTTAGATATCCTAAATTCCCATGCCCCACCTAGAACTAATCAAATAAAATCCAACCCTCCCCCTGGCTATCTAAGGATACTAAAACACTAATGCAACAAAGAGACAAGACCTGGAAACTATATCACCAACACAAACTCCCTGAAATGCTTCTTAAATATAAGCAACTCCATAACCTAACCAAAAAACATATCATAACAGATCAAAAGTCTTACTACACTAAACTCCAGACCAATCACTCCAAAAACCCCAAACAATTCTGGACCTCTATCAACTCTCTTCTAAATCCCGGTACAAAAAGCAACCCTTGTCCTGACACCAGTAAAACTGACACTGAATTGGCCACCCTATTTAACTCCTTCTTTACCAACTCCATAGCAGAACTCACCAATACCTTCCCCAATCACAACTCCTCCTCTCTTCTCAAACCCACATCCCCCACATCTTCCCAACCCCCCAATCCTAACCCCCCAACATTTCATCTAAAGCCCATCTCCACATCCTACATAAATAAACTTCTCTCTAGACTTAACCCATGCTCCCCAGCCCCAGACAATATCCCGTCTCTCTATCTAAATCTTGCCACGGATGGCATTGCCATCCCCATCAGCATTCTCATCAATAGATCCATACAGGAGTCTTATTTCCCCAAGCTGTGGCATGCAGCCTTTATCCTTCCCCTCCATAAAAGAGCTAAAAATAATACCATCTCTAACTTCCGCCCATTAGCCATTCTCTCCCCAGTCTGAAAAATACTTGAGAAATGCATCCAACTCCAGCTCATGCCTTACCTTCTGATAATCACCTCCTCACCCCTACACAACATGGTTTTCTTCCTGGACATAGTACAATAATTGCTCTTCTCTCTTTCTTAGACTTAGTAAATCATGTCTGTAATTCTGGAGAAATTGTATCCACTATCCTTCTAGATCTTTCCAAAGCTTTTGACACTGTCTCTCATACCCATCTTCTAAATCATCTTTCTAATCTTAATCTGTCACAGAACACTCTATTATGGTTCAACAGCTACCTATCTAATATATCCCAAGCTGCCTACTCACCCCAACTGGAGTTCCCCAGGGATCCATACTTGGTCCAATGCTCTTCAATGTATTTATTAATGATTTTCATGCTGCCATTCCTAACACTAAAATAGTGCAATATGCAGACGACTCAACATTAGTTTGCTCTGCTCCTAATCTCCCTGACCTCCTAGAAAAACTCAGTTGGCCTTTTCAACTACAGAAAACTGGATGTTTCAAAATCATCTCTCCCTAAATGCTACTAAATCCAAAATTCTTCTTTTCTGCCCCTTTAAAACCCTCCACCTTGACAAACAATCTTTCAGTATCTTTAGCCATACTAACTCCACTATAGAAATTGTTCGCTTCTGCTAAACTGCTTGGTGTAACCATAGATGAGCACCTAAAATTTGGCACACATATTCAGCTAACCATTAAAAAATCTTACCAGAAACTTGGCATGCTATATAGACACTCCCAATTCATCTCTTCATCTACCAGACAAACTCTTTATTAAGACAGATATCTTACAGACAGTGTGATTATGTGGAATTAGTATTGCATTTTATGTATTTGACATGTGAAAATGGTTGATTATAAATTTTATGTGATACAAATTGTATGTTTTACATCTTACAATTGTTTATGGATAGCAATAGGTTCAGAATTATATTTTAGATATGTATATAGATAGAATTAGATGTACATAAACAATATAATATCTAGCGATGGACACACATCGCAAATATCTTTATTAGATATGTACATTTTTAGCAACGACAGTATTTAGTCATACGGCTATACACACAATAATTTTTGCATGAGAGGTTTTAATAGGAAAAATTCATTTCCTTCTTCTTTAAATTTTAATAGAGATGAATAATATTTAATTGATTAATTGATGAAAAAGGGCAGAATTTTTTAGGTATTTAAGTGTGATTGATTCTATATTCTTTGTTCTGAGGAAATCTAGTTATCTAGATGAAAGCGCTAAACCAAGTATTATCTCCGTTGTAACTGTCAGTAATAAAAGAAACGTACTGTGGTCAATCCGATATTCCTGGTATTTTTTTCTAGCCCCTGTGGGCTTGAATTCTTGGAGTTTAAAACTCTTACCACTACCTGCTTACTACCTTCTCTTCTATATGGTGCTCCCCTACTTACCAACTTATCCTCTTCCATCTCTTCTAAACTAGAAACATGTTATAATATAATTGCTAAATTCGCACCAAAAGCTAATTACTCCTCCCACCACTGCACATCTCTCCACCTGCTAAAGTGGCTAGAACTTCCCAATCAGCTCGACTTCCTTTAACTCACTACTGCCCAAAAACTAATTTTCAAACCAACTCTATGACCTGCTCTAGCGAATATCTTACCCTTTTACACCCCCCATAGAACCCTAAGATCTGCATACCAGAATCTCCTCTCTGTATACAAACCTAAATGTCCTGCTGGTCACCTTCTCATATCTTCTTCCTTAACCAAAAGATGAAAAACTCCCTCCCTTCTTTTCTTAGACTCTCTGAAAACTATGAATACTTTAAAAATCAGCTTCATTCCTACCTTGCCCAGCATTGGAAATGTAACTGTATTCTCCCTACTTAATTTGCTTAAACTCATCTATGAATGCCTCTTCGTGCAACTTCGCTACATATTCCTCCACCCCAGGCTGTTCCCCTAAACAGCTACCTCTCTACATACCCCCCCCAGGCTGTTCTCCTAAACAGCTACAGCTCTACATACTCCTCCACCTCAGGCTGTTCCCCTAAACATCTACCTCTCTATATACTCCCCCCACCCCAGGCTGTTCCTCTAAACAGCTACCTCTCTACATCCCCCCCCCAGGCTGTTCCCCTAAACATCTACCTCTCTACATACCCCCCCCCGGCTGTTCTCCTAAACAGCTATCTCACATTAAATCTAAAGACGACCTATACATCTGCCTCTAACTCAAATGTTTTTTCTACCTTAGGCATTTCCACCTTAAATGTATATATAATGTAAATACTGTATATAGTCCTTGACCTCATCCCCCCTTACCGAGAACAATTAATCTTTACTAACTACCTATACTAGCTGATGCTGTTTAACTATGGCATTCAACCTTCCATGTGTGAACTCCACTTTCACTATCACT
Organism: Protopterus annectens; assembly: GCF_019279795.1. Lineage (NCBI taxonomy): Eukaryota > Metazoa > Chordata > Ceratodontiformes > Protopteridae > Protopterus > Protopterus annectens. The sequence goes on from NC_056743.1 coordinate 1,886,836,489, forward strand.
CAACCCCCTCTCTAAGAATACTCCAGAAACTATAATCTGTGCTCTACTAACAGTGCACTTCCCACCCTTATCTCTTCCATTTCTGCTAAACTTTAATATACTACAACCTTCAAATTTCTATCCTTCATCTAATAACTGTTTTCGCTATAATTGTAAACTCTTATTAACTGAGTAAACGCTATTCTCTTGCCTCTACCAACTTAATTATTGTATAAATAGTTCTCTAAACAACTCTGTAAATATGTTTAAGAACTGTCTTGCCATCATGCATTTGTACTTTTTTGCATTACTTTGTATAATTTCATTTTTGTTTACTTGTATGTAATATGGATTGTATAATTTCATTTTATTTACTTGTATGTAATATGGAGCTTTTCTCCCCGGGCCTCCACTGAAAACGGACTCTTTGAGCCCAGTGGACCTCCCTGGTAATCAAACTGGAAATAAATAAATAAATATAGTATAGGTCTACATTAAACTGTTTTTATTGTTTGTGACTGCATTTTCTGCACTGCCTATTTACAGTACTTGAATGATTTATAGCATAGACTAGATTCAGACTAGCTGAATCTAGACTGTTTGGCATTATCTGAGCATTAAAACCAGCCATATTACATTAAGAGGGCCCTCCTGCACCCTTGTGGCAGAAGAGTGTAGCAAAGGACCCATCTGAGTCGGGGATTGTTGGAACAAGGATCAGTTTTGGCTTTTCCTATTGGCTGAATTTTTTGAAAACTGTTTTACTTAGCTGATATTTAAACACAGCATTTGTCTGTAGCTACACACCCCACAATGGGGGATAGCACTGCCATTCATAGATGCAAATGCTTAAAAAGTCAAATTTTCCCCAGATAACTGCTAGAGAACCCTGCTAAGCTTCCCTGCTTCTCAGCGCATAATTGCAGTTGTGCACTGCTGCTTAGAGACTAACCCAGCTTCACTTTTTGAGGAACCAGTGCAGGTTTCTACTTCTAAACCTCCCATATATTAACTGATTTTACTAGTTCTACAGGAGAACCTAGTCCATCTAGCCCACCCAGGGGGTCTTTGAGAGGGTGTCAGGCATGACATCCGAAGGTTCAACTTGAACCCTAGCTGGGAAATTAAGGTTAAAACATTTTCTAGCGATTCCAAAGACCTGGATGCAGACTCTGCACAGATCGCCTAGTCTTCCATGTAAGGAAAGATGTGACTATCAAGAGTCCAGCAGTGAACCACTACTAGAGCAAGTTATTTTGTAAACACTCAAAGTGCAGTAGATAGCTCAAAGGGCAATGCAGAGAACTGATAGTGCAAACCAGACACAGCAAATCTCAGTGATCCCTTGAAGTGATGAGCAGTGGGGATAGGATGATATGCATCCTTCAAGTCCAGGGTCACCATGAAGCAGTAGTATGGCAGAAGAGGAAGCACTGTCTGCTGAGTGAACATCTTGAACTAGGGAATCTTGACAAAAGTATTCAGAAAGGATAGTTCCAGCATTGACCTCTATGACAGCTTTCTTTGGGAACCAGGAAAATTCAGGAGTAGAAATCTTACATTGCTCTGAAGGAGAGACTGGTTCTATGATCCCTGAGTCCAGCATTTGCCATAGTATAGGAGAGGAATAACAAAGTCTGGTCCAGAACGTGAGGGAGAAAGCACCACCACCCCACCACCCCACCATTGAATAGAGGTAGATTTTCTTTCCACTGCCACCTGTAACCTCAGACAAAGATATTGAGCACCCATTTGTAAGAAGCCACTGATGATCTGGCCACCTTATTAAGAGCTAACTTTCAAGACAGGGCACCCGGCCAGAGTGGAGCTTAAGAATGACAGATGCAGCACCTCAGCATAGTCACAGGTTAGAAGGAGGGGTTATCCTTTTTGTGAAAGGATCCTCTCTTTTTAGGTTTTGTGGAGTTCTCATTCTGCCATTCCCTTTTGGTGCCTTGTTTTTTGTTCAGCTGGGACTTCTGTTTGTTGGGCTGCCAAAAATTTTCCTCCTTATTTGTGAGAAACTTTGGAATATGGAACATCCTCAATATCCCTGGTATCAGTTAACCTGTGTCACCCAAGTGTTTAAGGATCTGATTAAATGCTGTACAAGATACACAATCAGAATTAAGTGGAGCAGTCATAATCTAATTTTTTAACTCATCAGAAAAGTTTTAGTTGTGCAACCAGGCATGCTTCCTTATCACAACCAATATCTCTGCATTTCCAGAAACAGCATTAGCCCCAGCCAAGGCACTCTTTAAAGTACGTTTAGACATTTGAGAAACATAAGAATCAATATCTTTCACTTAGATGGTCTGCTCATGAAGTAACAATGTAGCAAACTCAACTAAAACTATACATACAACTCAACACAAACTTCCATATAAAACACGGGTAGTTGAAATCTTTAAATGCTGTCATGCTAGACTGAGCAAGCTTCATTCCATGAGATTCTAGCCACTTGCCAAGTTTACGTGAAGGGACTGTGTTTGAAGACAACAGTCTTTTTATTGGAAGAGATTATTGAGAAAACATCAATAGAGTACACAGACAAGCAGGCTTGGAGGCCAGACATGGCTGAGCACACACTGAATTTCTTAAATAACTTTTTAAGCAAAGATTCATTCTGCAGAGGAGAATTTCAAGCTTTCTTAAAAACATCCTACAATGCAGAGATAAATGAAAGGACAGTTTCCACTTCTTGGGCTTCATCCTCCAAAAAATCATATACTCTGTTGACGTAGGGGCCAGCCGATTATTTCTATCAACTGAATACATCTCTAAATATAGTCACCATTTAGGAAAATGAAAACATATTTGTTTCAGAATCTGTTTATCTTTAGAAGAAACTGACTAATCAGACTCTTTCACTTTCACAACTGCATAATCTGGATCCCATTCAAAATCAGGATCCGTTGTGTGGTTGAACAGGGGTGGGAGTGCAGGCATTATTCATGACCTTTGTTTGCTACCTGTAATCAATGGTCTGAATAATTGATCTAGCCATAGCCACCACTCAGATAAAAACACAGTCAGACACTGTTCCACTGCAAAGTGGTGGGTCTTCTGTCTATTTTTGGATGCACTGCACTAATGCTAGAATCCCTGGGGGAGACATATCAAAAAAGACAACAGATTCTGTACCCCTAACCTTGCCTGCTCCTAAAGATTTTGGTTTTTCAGTACCTGAACCAGACAATGCTACTGGAGGATGTGTCTGACCCTTGAATCTTGACCAATGGATGGGGGATCGCAGATATACCCCAGGGATTACTTCAGTGTCACTGCTTGACAGAGGCACAGCAAAATAATAGGCATAGTTTTATTCAAACTAAAGGGGTGGCGAAAGCCAAATAACTATGGGCTAGGCTTATAAATGCCCTTGGGCAGATAGCCTAGTATGAACCTATGAACCTATGAACCTATACCAGGGGACCTGGAGGTAAAAGAAGGCAAGTGATCTGATAGTCTGTCCAAGTGTACTGTGGAGTCACAAGCCATAGACTGAGGCATATTTCTTGAGTTATTTCTATGATTTTTAGGTGCACAAAGAATAGATGGTGGGGACAGGGCACCATATCTGTGACCATCATGTCAGGGGACAAAAAAGCAGCCAAAGCTATGCCAGATACTGGCTACATGGTTTGCCCAGCAAAAAAAGAACAAATCACACTATTCTCCCTCTAAATAACAATATGAAGTCTATTTATGCAGGGATACTATTCTGAACAGTGCATTGAATAAAATGGCAGTAGTTTCAATAACACAGTACAAGCAAAAAAAAAAAAAAGTCACAAAGTCCACCAGATTTAATAAACAACGTCTAGATTTGGTCCCAGTAGACTAAAAACAGCACAAAAGAGTTTTAGACAAGAACTAAAGCAAAAACTTATGACATTTTCCTGTCAGAAATAGTTAACATACAAAATGACAGCAAAATTGCAATTTAAACTAAAAAAATAATTTAAAATAATGTAAACCTGATCAATCACTTCAAATAATCATAACCCAAGAGAGAAACTAGAAAATGAACATGTTTTCCTTTCAAAATTTTCAAATAAAGGTTTTAATCAATGAACATAACAGATGTGATTAACTCACCAATCTGGAAGCACAAGGCAATGAGAAGAGCTGTACTAAAACAACTTTATCAAAGAAACTCAGTTAAATAAACACAAATAACCATAAAACTTATTACATGGGGCTAATATAAAATACACAATGGGAAACAAGCAGGGTGATGGAATAAAACCCAAAGGGTTTCTTATTTGAGCTCAAAAGCTGTAGGGATCCAAGGTAAGGAGCAGGTTTCTTCTTCTGTGGGACTAGAAAACTGAAAGAGTCCTGTCTGTGAATCTAAAAGGCAGTCCCTGTATTGCCAGGTGACTGGTCCATCATACCCACAAACAGGCAGTGGGAGGGGCTATGAAGTTTGATAGACTGCCAGAGGAAGGGTAGCCGGGCACTATTACACAGATGCCAGTAAGGAAGTGTTTTTGA
>NC_056743.1:1886841470-1886863970 GCF_019279795.1 Protopterus annectens
AAGATTACTAGAAGGCTTCCTCCAACACAGAAAGGTTTGGGGGCCCAGAAGTTCACAAATAGTCCTGGACACAGAAAATCTATATCCAGGCTAGACTATCCACAGGAAATGCAGGAAACAAGCTTAGAATAATTTTTTTTTTTTTTTTTTTTTTTGTTAGTGGAAAGAAGAGAAAGAAGTAGCAGAAACAAAGCTGATTGGCCTTCTCAAATGTTCCCCCTGTACTGGGTAGAATGAGGTAATGACACAAGACTGGGAGGAGGGTCCCAGATCAAATTTACACTAGGGGTGGGCAACTGCAAAGCCACCAACTATAAAACCACCATACCAATAGTGAGGGAGGGTGGGAAAACAAACTGCAGAATTGTTTCTCACAGCAGAAAAGCAGCAGTGAGCCTAAGGAGCCTCTAGAAAAAGAGTTAACTGCAACAAGTTATCAGAAACAAACAACCCAACAGATGCTTAATAAAAGTAGACAATTTCCAGTTAATACCTCACACATAGTGAAACTAGCTAGAAAAACATACAATACACAAAGTGGTATAAATAACAAAGAAATAAAGAACAAAATAAGCAAAAAAACAGGATACTTAATGTTATATATTATAGTTCTGAGTTTGCTCAGTGTCCTTCCTTCAATTAGCTCAGTGTGAAATGGTATATATATATATATATATATATATATATATATATATATACATATATATATATATAGTTCCCCTTCACAATCTCAAATTACTGAATGCTCGAAATTCAGTAACTCGAGACTGTAAAGTCGAACCAACAAAAATCCCAAAACCGACAAGCACGAAAACAAAAACACATACACAACACAACACGCACACCATACAACCCACATCACATAAACTACAAGCCCTACACTACATGCATGCAGGGGGGCAAGCCCCCTGCACCCCTCATGTGGGGAGCTGTGTCTCACACATCCTCCTACTTATATATTCTAACTCCAAGATCGCACTAATGCACAAAATATAAAACACCACACAGCCATTTTACAATGCCTCGCACCCACACACACACACACAAATACAGACACATCCAACACTCACACTCATACTCCCACCTCCCTACCCTAACACACAACTTACAAAACACACACATACACTCACTTACCTTCACTGCCGTAAAATATCCCGACTCACACATCCCATCCCATAGCTGACATGCATGAGCGTGAATTCGAGGTATTTGAATTTCCGCTTATGCAGGTTCGCGCTTATGGGTTTTCGACTTTACAGTCTCGAGTTACTGAATTTCGAGCATTCAGTAATTCGAGATTGTGAAGGGGAACCATATATATATATATATATATATATATATATATATATATATATATATATATATATATATAAATATATATATTTGGAAGTGGTACATACAGTTACTGTCTTGAAACTGATGCCTTTTCAAGACTGAAAATAGAGTGTCATATTTCATGAGGTTTAGTGAATGGTTGAATACGAGTGGTACAAATCTCATGTCTCTCTAGCTTCACTGAATTCTAATTTAAAGAAGGGCTTAAATCACTGATTTGTAACGGAACGATAAAAGGCAAAATAAAACATAATGACCTTTATAAAAAAAGGATAATGTTGTCAGAACAAAACTGAAGAAAAGGAGGGACTCTATATAGTTATGTTGGTTGAGTATTCATGAAAATGGGGGCTCATTTTACAAGACCTCCTCAGTGTTTGGCATCCTTAGCCAGAGATCTGAAGTCAGTCTGAACAAAATATAAGGCATTCTGTAAATTCTTCTTAAAAATACGTATTTTGTAACATTCTATGCACTTTTAAACAGTTTGCACCTTTTTGCTGCCTAATTTAAACTGTTTTTATTGTTTATAACTATGTTTTCTGCACTATTTACAGTACTTGAACAATTTATAGCATAAAATAGACTCAGACTTGCTGAATCTAGACTGTTTGGCATTTTCTGAGCACTAAAGCCAGCCACCTTACATTAAGATTGCCCTTCTGCACCCTTGTTGCAGAAGAATGTAGTCAAGGACCCATCTGAGTTGGGGATTTTTGGAACAAGGATCAGCCTTGGGCTTTCCTATTGGTTTGATTGTTTGAAACTGTTTTATTTCACTAATATTTAAACACATTTGGTATGGTTTGTGTTCAGCTTACAAGAGCTGCTCAGAGTATGGTATCCTTGGCCAGAGATCTGAAGTCAAGCTGAACAAAATTCAAAGCATCCTGTGAATTCTACTGAAAAAGTTAGTATTTTGATATTCTTCTTTGAACTTTTAAACTGGTTGCAACTGTTCTGCCACATACTTTAAAATGTTTTTGTTGCTTTTGACTGTGATTTCTGCACTATTTATAGCACTTGAACAATTTATAGCTGTGGTACAGCTAATCCTTGGTTTTCTATATACTAATTAAGCCTCCTTTAAAGATTTTGTAAAGGTTCAGGCTGATACAATCACCTAGCTGAACCTCTCCTGCTATCCCAGTAACTCAGGAGGAGAGTGACCTACTGTTTCACGGATTGGTTCCGGAGGCTGTGCATTTCACCTTCCTGGTTCTATAGCATACCTGGTGGATTTCCACACCTACACACAATCCGTCCCCCTTTTTTTATCATTTCCTGCCCCTGGAAGTTTATGAATAGAAGGTGCTACACGTGGCGCCATATTTATTGTAGACCATTGCCCTCCAGTTAGGTCACTCCTGTGCTTGCCGCTAAGTGCTTCTGCTATTTGTTTAACTCTGTTGGTCTCTCTGTTTGACTCGGCTTGTGTACATAGTTTTGAGGCTTACAGTACTGCTTCTATACTGTATACGGCTGCTTAACTTGCCGATTCAACTGCCTGCTGTTATTTAGAATGTGGCATTCTGTTTTTATTTTGGTGTATAACACCATTCTGCTATTTAGAAAGTGGTGTTCATTATAACTGTAGTGTAGTGTATATCATCTTACTGTTATTTAGAATGTGGCGTTCTTAATCAATTTGGTGCATAAAATATTCTGCTGCTCATTGCTCTATTATTTGCAAGAACATTAGCGCCACATATCTTCTGTGTATACTCGACATTACAGCTGCCTTATATACTGTTACATTAAGGAGTTGCTGCTTGTTTTAACTGTTATTAACAGTTGGCATTCTTAGAACCACTAACACTGTTGGCTTAATGTTTAGAGTCCTGCACTTTGAATGAATAACGCTTTATACACTGTTACGTTAAGGAGTTGCTGCTTGTTTTAACAGTTACTAACGGTTGGCATTTGAAGAGCTGCTAACACTGTTGACAATGTTTAGAGTCCTGCACCTTAAATAAAGACTGTTATAATAGCCATCATATGTTATCCAGCTTAAGTAACAGCAGCTGCTGCTTGGGATGAGCTTGCCCTACAGCCATCCGTGTTAATTGCAAAAGCATTGCTTAGTGTTAATCTCAAAGTGCTGGTTTAGCCTGCTATCTCACTACCTTAAACCAGCATCTAACATCTGTACATTTATTTTAATGTATATACTGTGATGTTGCTGCCCTCTCTAAAGATCTGTAACCACTATTAGTTGTGCACTGATGTTATAAATTTGCTCTACATTTTTTTTGTGTTTTGCTTTTGTGGTGCCATTCATAATCTGTTTTTCTCCCCTTGTCTCCTTGCTCGATCTACTCCTATACTGTTCACCGTTCCTTCTCTGTGCCCCTCTGACTATTTTCTTACACCAGTAAAGACAGTATATCTCTGAACCTTGTTGTCTTCTATACTTGTCTGGTTATATCTCTTCCGTGCATCCCTTCTGAACTCTTATGCTTTGCTTTCCCTTGAACTCTCTCTAGTCCACTCTCAGCTATACTCCCTATGCCTCTGTGACTCTGTTCTCTGTCCTACCTTCTGCTGTCCTACTATCTCCTAACTTAAGTTGTTTTTTCTGTGCTTCCTTTACAGCCCTCTTAACCTTTCTCTCTCCAGTGCCCCCACCCAACCTCGTGGAGACTGTATTAGCTGGTTCAGCGTTCACTGTCAAAGAGGAATCTCCTGGATGGACCCCAAAATCTATTAGTGTACAGTTGCCTATATCAGTATGTAGGTGACGTTTTGTCTTCACTTGATGTGTTCCTTGAACAAAGTTGTTAGCGCTAAACCTGTATAGTAGCATTTTCCCATGCCGTGCACACCAGCTGGCCTTTCCCGCCTTACTTTTAAACCCCGTTCCCTGCCATCTACTTGACCAAATAACTGCTTTTCCTTGGAAACACCACTATGTAGTGGTATACAATCATATTATCCTAGGTATTCCTCCATATTTTCCCAAACAGCTATTGCACTGTTGTACAGCTAATCCTTGGTTTTCTATATACTAATTAGGCCTCCTTTAAAGATTTTGTAAAGGTTCAGGCTGCTACCAATCACCTAGCTGAACCTCTCCTGCTATCCCAGTAATTTTATTTTATTTTATTTATTTTATTTTACATTTGTTAACCGGGAAAAAATCCGACTGGATACAATGTCCTTTTTCAGCGGAGGCCCGGGGAGAAAAGCTCCATCATTATACAAAATACAGACATTTCCAAAGTTATAAAATTACAGAGAGTGAAACAGTCAAAAGTCAAACAAACAATCAGATTGCAAAATTCATTTGTTAACAATACATATAAGGAAATAAAAAAAATGATGACAATGGACAATTCAAGTACTCAGGAGTAGAGTGACCTACTGTATCACTGATTGGTTGTGGAGGCTGTGCCTTGCGCCTTTCTGGTTCTACCCTCTCAATTTGCCCTGCGGGCTCACTCCGCTCCCCTACCTTGCCCCCAAATTCCACCTGCTCCCACTTCTCCTACATTTATTCTCACCTGTAAACTTCCTTCTCTTCTTTCTCAGCCAATCCAATCACAACACATCCCTCCCACCAATTTACTGATTCCTCCCCATCCTACCCTATAGTCTCCTGTTCTTACTGCTATACCTTCCACTCTCTCACTCTCTAACTTACTCTCATTTCTTGTTTCCTTCCACTCTATTACCTTACCCCATCAACCATGTCCCCACATCTACCACAAATCCTTCTCATCTCCTGTTTAACCATATTGTTCCTAATTCCTCTATTCCATGCTACCTCATATTCATCCTACAAACTCCCTTCCCCCTTCCTAGCCCCCACTCCACCACTCATCTCTATCTCCAACCACCCAAATCCCACTTTCATTATATATCCCCCTCTCTATTTCAGCCAAACACTCTCCACTACTTTAAACTAAAACTTATGTTCAGTTCTTTCAAGTGTCACTTACCCAAATCACTTTCTAACCTCCCACAATCAACTAAGGCCAAACTACAGCTACTATTCACCTCTGCTTACTTCCTCTCCCTAGCAGAAGATATTCATCCCAACCCCGGACCTAAAGCTAATACCAACCTCACTCCCCTATTACAACCAATACTACCAGTCCTACTCCTGCTATCTCATCCAATATTACTAACCACAAATTCCTAAAACTTCTTACTATAAACACCTTCCTTCTAAAGATCAAAACAGCCTTCTTCTATACTTGTCTATACCAAACCCTGCCAGACATAGCAGTCTCTGAGACTTGGCTAAAACCCCAGATTTCCAACTCTGAAATCCTACCCCCAGGTTTTCAGGCTCTTAGATGCGACCGCGCAAAGAAAAAAGGTGGAGGAGTAGCCTTAATTTACTCAAACCTACACTCCATCTCTCCTTCCCAAAGTCCCATTCCTCAATTCAATAATGCAGAATTAGTCATAGGAATACTTAATTAAACAACTTTAAAGGCATTTGTCTTATGGCCCTTTATATCCCCCTGGTAACAACACTACCACCCTAGAAGACATTCTTCTGTGGGCTTCAACTAATATTAAGCACGAGACTTACATATCAGGTGATGTGAACATTGACTGGAACAAAATCAAAGGCACCAATCCATCTATATCTATTAATCTTTTAATTTCACTCAACTAACTAATAGCGTCACCTGACTCAATAAAAACAACACCCATGTTCCACGCTGGAATGGATCCTAGCCTCCCACCCAAATAAGATTTTACACTCAGGCACCTTACAAGACACCATGAGTGACCACTACCCTGCCTTTATACATCGAGCAACTTGCTCAAAACCTCACCCTCACCAATACATCCATATTTGCAACCTCACTAACTTTAATCCTTCATGTTTCTCAAACACCTTCAAACTAAAGAACTGGGATAATCTAGGAACTCTTTCCCTAGATAATGCTGTAGATTTTTTCAATACAACCTTCTTAGATATCCTAAATTCCCATGCCCCACCTAGAACTAATCAAATAAAATCCAACCCTCCCCCTGGCTATCTAAGGATACTAAAACACTAATGCAACAAAGAGACAAGACCTGGAAACTATATCACAAAAACAAACTCCCTGAAATGCTTCTTAAATATAAGCAACTCCGTAACCTAACCAAAAAACATATCATAACAGATCAAAAGTCTTACTACACTAAACTCCAGACCAATCACTCCAAAAACCCCAAACAATTCTTTACCTCTATCAACTCTCTTCTAAATCCCGGTACAAAAAGAAACCGTTGTCCTGACACCAGTAAAACTGACACTGAATTGGCCACCCTATTTAACTCCTTATTTACCAACTTCATAGCTGAACTCACCAAGACCTTCCCCAATCACAACTCCTCTTCTCTCCTCAAACCCACATCCCCCACATCTTCCCAACCCTCCAATCCTAACCCCCCCACACATTTCATCTAAAGCCCATCTCCACATCCTACATAAATAAACTTCTCTCTAGACTTAACCCATGCTCCCCAGCCCCAGACAATATCCCGCCTCTATCTAAAATCACGCCCTTGCCACGGATGGCATTGCCATCCCCATCAGCATTCTCATCAATAGATCCATACAGGAGTCTTATGTCCCCAAACTGCGGTGTGCAGCCTTTATCCTTCGCCTCCATAAAGGAGCTAAAAATAATACCATCTCTAACTTCCGTCCAATAGCCATTCTCTCCCCAGTCTCAAAAATACTTGAGAAATGCATCCACCTTCAGCTCATGCCTTACTTTCAGATACTCACCTCCTCAAACCAACACAAAATGGTTTTCGTCCTGGACATAGTACAATAACTGCTCTTCTCTCTTTCTTAGACTTAGTAAATCATGTCTGTGATTCTGGAGAAATTGTATCCACTATCCTTCTAGATCTTTCCAAAGCTTTTGACACTGTCTCTTATACCCACCTTCTAAATCATCTTTCTAATCTTTATCTCTCACAGAATACCCTATTACGGTTCAACAGCTACCTATCTAATAGATCCCAAGCTTTAAAATGGCAAACTGGCATCTCAACCTTCCTACCCACTCCAACTGGAGCTCCCCAGAGATCCATACTTGGCCCAATGCTCTTCAATGTATTTATTAATGATTTTCATGCTGCCATTCCTAACACTAAAATAGTGCAATACGCAGACAACTCAACATTAGTTTGCTCTGCTCCTAATCTCCCTGACCTCCTAGCAAAAACTCATTTGGCCTTTTCAACTACAGAAAACTGGCTATTTCAAAATCATCTCTCCTTAAATGCTACTAAATCCAAAATTCTTCTTTTCTGCTACTCTAAAACCCTCCACCTTGTCAAACAATCTTTCAGTATGTTTAGCCATACTAACTCCACTATAGAAATTGTTCACTTCTGCTAAACTACTTGGTGTAACCATAGATGAGAACCTAAAATTTGATACACATATTCAGCTAAACATTAAAAAAAAACTCACCAGAAACTTGGCATGCTATATAGACACTCCCAATTCCTCTCCATCTACCAGACAAACTCTTGCCACTACCTGCTTACTACCTTCTCTCCTATATGGTGCTCCCCTACTTACCAACTTATCCTCTCCCATCTCTTCTAAACTACAAACATGTTATAATATGATTGCTAGATTTGCAACAAAAGCTAATTACTCCTCCCACCACTGCACATCTCTCCACCTGCTAAAGTGGCTAGAACTTCCCAATCAACTCGACTTCCTTCAACTCACTACTGCCCACAAACTAATTTTCAAACCAACTTTATGCCCTGCTCTAGCAAATATCTTACCCTTTTACACCCCCCACAGAGCCCTGAGATCTGCATACCAGAATCTCCTTTATGTATACAAACCTAAACGTCCTGCTGGTCACTTTCTCCTATCTTCTTCCTTAGCCAAAAGATGAAAAACTCCCTCCCTTCTTCTCTTAGACTCTGAAAACTATGAATACTTTAAAACTCAGCTTCATTCCTGCCTTGCCCAGCATTGGAAATGTAACTGTATTCTCACTACTTAACCTGCTTAAACTCATCTATGAATGCCTCTTCGTGCAACTTCGCTACATACCCCCCTCCGGGTTGTTCCCCTAAACATCTACCTCTCTACATATCCCTCCCCAGGCTGTTCCCCTAAACAGCTACCTCTCTACATATCCCCCCCAGGCTGTTCTCCTAAACAGCTACCACACTCTAAATCTAAAGACCTCCTATACATCTGCCTCACTCTAACTCAAATGTTTTTCAACCTTAGGTATTTCCACCTTAAATGTATATATAATGTAAATACTGTATATAGTTCTTGACCTCATCCCCCCTTACTGAGAACAATTAATCTTTACTAACTACCTATGCTAGCTGATGCTGTCTAACTATGGCATTCAACCTTCCATGTGTGAACTCCACTTTCACTATCACTCAACCCTCTCTCTAAGAATACTCCAGAAACTATGATCTGTGCTCTACTAGCAGTGTACTTCCCACCCTTATCTCTTCCATTTCTGCAAAACTTAAATATACTACAACCTTCAAATTTCTATCCTTCATCTAATAACTGTTTTTGCTATAATTGTGAATTCTTATTAACTGAGTAAACACTATTCTCTTGCCTCTACCAACTTAATTATTGTATAAATAGTTCCCTAAACAACTCTGTAAATATGTTTAAGAATTGTATTGCCATTATGCATTTGTTCATAGGATCATAGGTTCATGGGTTCATACTAGGCTATCTGCCCTAGGGCATTTATAAGCCTAGCCAGAATGTGTTTGGCTTTCGCCACCCATTTAAAATTTATTTTGCTATGCCCTTTTTCGAGGTAAGTATACTGTGCCTCTGTCTAACAGTGACACAGAAGTGATACCCGGGGTAAACTTACGATCTCACATCCACTCATCAAGATTCCTCTTGAAGAGAGTCAATGAGGGACTCTGCCTAACCTGGACTGGGATTTTATTCCAGAGTGAAGGGAGCCTCTGGGTTATGAATCTGTCCCTCCAGCATGTCCTATTCATTTCAATGCTGAGGTTCAAGTCTCTCGAGCGCGTAGCTCGATGGGATTTGGATTTTCTGAGGTGCAGCATGTCCATTAATTCCGGGTTGGACATGGCTTTATACGTCAGGCACAGATCGCCTCTGAACAGGCGGTATGCCACTGAGTAGAGCTGGAATTTCTTTAACCGGGCAGCATATGGCATCTGTTTGAGCCCTTTGATCCTCTTTGGTGAGGTACTTTTGGGGTCTTTCCAGTTGCTGCAGGTGTCTGGTAAGGTACATCCCAAAAGGGGCATTGTACTCAATTATGGGCCTGATGAGGGATGAGTAAAGAGGCATGATGACCTCCCCTGATATAGATGTGAATCCCTTCATGATTAGGTGGGCTATATAAAATGTTTTTCTAACCACTTTGGCCACGTGGTTGTCAAATGAGAGATTGTTATCAACTTGGGTCCCCAGGTCCCTAATTACTTCTTCTGTACTTAATGGATTACCACCTGTGTGGTAATTTGTGGGCACTTTGTTTTTGCCAAAGGGGATGACTATACACTTTTTGGTATTTAGCTTGAGGCCATGGCTCTGGCACCAGTTGTCTGTTTCTATGAGGCCCTTTTGGAGGATGCTTGTGTCAGCTGGAGAGTCGATTATGGCGCCCAGTTTACAGTCATCTGTGAACTTGGTCAGCCACTGTCCTTCCGTGTTGGCCTGTACCTCTGAGAATTATATACCGAATAAGAGAGGTCCCAGGACTGAGCCTTGTGGGACACCACTTGTAACTGGTTTGGAGTCTGACATGGCTCCAGCAATTCTAACCATGTGGGTTCTGTCCTTGAGCCAGTTTGCAATACATCTAGTGACATAGGGGTTTATATTTAAGCTGGTGAGCTTATCTATAATGCCTGAGTGGGGTATTGTATCGAAGGCTTTTGTGAGGTCCAGGTAGGCTGTGTGGACCACCTTCCCCTCGTCAGAGGCCTTGGTGACTGTTTCAAAGAAATCAACCAGGTTTAAGAGGAAGGATCTGCCCTTAACAAAGCCGAACTGGGTAGGATCCAGTGTCTGTAGGTCCCCAATATCTTTATTTATGAGGTCCATGATGATCCTTTCCATAGCTTTGCAGACCAAGCTAGTCAGGCTTATGGGGCGATCGTTTCCAGGATCCGTTGAGGCACCACCTTTATGGAGAGGGACCACTGTTGCTGTACACCACTCTTTGGGCACATATCCTGTAGTAAAGCTGAGACTGAACAGCAGTTTTATGTTTGGGTTTAGCTCTTCCTGGAGTTCATGTAGGATGCAGCCCGGGACACCGTCTGGTCCCATTGATGCTGTGTTTTTTGCTTTGGAGAGGGCGGCTCTTACCTGAGCATCTGAGATGTCAGGGGCAGCACTCTGCTGATAGATATTTGCCTTTTGGTGGGGGAGGGGGGGAGAAGTTTGCACTAAACCTGTCAGCTAGGATGTTGGCAATGTCTGTGGGTTCAGTGTATTTTTTGTCATTTTGGACTAATTCTGAGCATATCTGGGAATTACCACCCAGGTTACTAACATAACTAAAGAAAGCCTTGTGATTATCCTTAGTGTCCTGTGCAATTTTTCTCTCGAAGCTGGCCTTAGACAATTTTATGAGTGCCCGTAGTTTTTTGCTAATACTGATCAGTGATGCCTTCCCTTTTTAGGATTTTGCTCTATCATTTAGTAGCTTCCTCCTTCTATTGTATAGTTTGTTTATGGCTGGGGTCCACCAGACAGGACGTCTGCCTTTGAGTTCGTGGTCTGTGACTTAGGGCATCTATTAACAGTGCCTGTCCATAAGAGCCACAGGTGACAAGACAGGGGTGAATTTGTTATTTCCCATCCATTGGTCCAAATTAAATTTGAACAGGCTTCCTGAAGAGCTCTGTTTCCACACATAGAATAGAGTCTGTTAGGGGGATAATCTCTAGGAGACTATATACCCTGTCCCATCAACATATTTCTATTTATCATCATCGTAGGTTCACATATGGAATGGTGGTTTTGCTGTGTGTGTTTCTTTTTTTTTTTGAAAATGTGCAGCAAGATCAAAAAGCTACAGATGTAGAATCTGTGTTGGTTAGGCATGACTGTCTGTTGAGTGCCTGGGAGATCAAATTACAAGACTAAGGCTTTAGAGGCTGATCTGCATTAGAGCCCTCATGTTACATGTATTCTTTGAAGGTGAAGAAACTCTGTGAACCTCAAGGTTCAACACAAGTACTGGTCCGATTTTGTGCCTAAGAGTGCACTGAATGCTCAATTATTTGAAATAAATGGGGCTAAGTATAAAGAAACTGTGATCCCTCCTTAAATCTGGATGCACTTCTTATAAGATGTACATAAGAAAAGTTAAACATTAATGTGGACACATTCATCCTCTAAGTACAAAAGCAATAGAATCTTCCCATGTTCAGGGTTTAGGTCACTGGCACTCCTTTGTCTACTGTGTCCACTCTGTTTGAGCATAGCCATACAAAATGTGGGTTTCAAAATTGCAGATTTTTAGTCAATTCTTCAAGACATTACAGAAAATGGGGCCCAAAATTAATTTTGTTTAAAACAAAAATAGCTGCAGTAACACTATATGTTTTGAGAGCTGATAAAGTTTCCAACACTTGTTTTGTTATAAAACCAAATAATTATAAAGTTTGTTCACATGTTCTGCAACAAATACAACCTTGTTTGTGACTACTCAGTAATCATGAAACATAACTACTTAAAACAAGCACTTGCATAAGCTAGAGATGGGAATTGGGAGGAACCTTCCTTGCTGGGCTTTGAGTTGGGAGGGGTGCAGATCATTATTCCAGATCTAAATAAGTGACATTTAATGGGTGAAACCTGTGTGCTGTGATCATGTATAATCCTAAAACTGTAACAACTTTGATGTGAGGTTAAAAAAATCTCTTTTTTAGACAGAACAGGCACTATAGTGCTCAATACAGAACTTCAGACATGGCTGCAAACAATGGTTTGTTATATTTAACCTAACTTAAACTGTTTGCTGCAGTTAAAAAGACTTACTGCTTCAAGGCATGGGCACTAACAGCACTTTATTGCAGGCAAGGGTATAAACTACCCAGCATTTTCTACAGTTTAAAAGAAAAGTATTGTTTTAAATAAAATGTGTGTGTGGGCAGGGGTTAGGACACAGCAGTAGTGGGACTGAATGACTGGGACAGGAAGGAAGGGGGTGTCATGCAGTTATCAGTTTAATTTTTACAGTGAAAAAGACAGCCTTTTTTCATTTTAAGACCAGCTATCCTTCATTATTAATGGGAAATGTACAAAGGTGAAGTTCATCAGTCTCAAATGTGGTGCATATTTCTATAAATCAAAAGTCTGAGAGCCTGGTGAGAAATGTTTGAAATCTCTTTCCAAGTAGTTAATGTCATACTTAAATGCTTGTGGTTTCAATAAATATAAAGCGTGGGCTTGTTTAGTCTCTTAAATGTTCCCTAATAATAAAATGTCTTGCTTAAAACTGTTTTCATTAGAATTTACTAATAAAAAGTAATGGGCCTCTTTAAAATATGCTATACACCAGTTTTCAGGACCTTTGTGCAGTGAATTATTCTTGATAACTGTGAAATACGTCAAGATGTATAAGAGACATTTAGTGTTTCGGCATTTTTGAAGTAATCTTTACAATTATTTACTAGCCATTAACCTCTATTATTTCAATTCTTCAAATAAAGGCCCATAAAAGTCGGTGGGTGTTCACCAAGCTATGTGGTTTGGAACTTGCTAATATGTTCTTTAATTAATTTACATATTTCATATAATTTCCCCATACAAGAGGTTTGAAAGTGTTACATAGTGGATACTAGCGGCTATCTATGTCGCCTTTTTCTGTGTGCTCTTTTTTACTTATTTTAAGAAAAGTGAGTCAGGGCGGGGAGACCAGATTTATGAAAGTATCACAATTTGCCGCTAGGATGAATGAAATTGTCCTTAGGATTTGTGGAAACGGCAGCAGGGTTAGAGGGACATTTACATGTCGTATGAGAAACATAATAGCCATGATGGGAAAAGAATCCAGATTATGCAGGAAGGAGTCAAAGGATGAATATATGTATATGCTCATATATATATATATATATATATATATATAATAATATATATATATATATATGTACCAGCGGTTCCCTTCTGATATCAAATTACTTCAGATGTGAAATTCAGTAACTTCGGAGACTAAAGTCGGGAACCAAGCGGAATCCGAGCCCTAGGCGGCAAAGGCGAACATACAGGAACGCACCACACAACTTTTCACCAGCTATCGCTGGCTTCAAATACCTGCCCATTACGCCCGGAAGGCCTCTGCTTCCACCCCACTTATAACACCAACTCGAGGTTAACTGTTGGTAGCATCCGCACGGACATTTACTTTTCGCGCACGCACACAAATGCCGACACATCGCGCCATCATGCCACTCACAACCCGCACGGCTTACCAGCACATGCATCACTTGGCACTGCCGGTAAAAACATCACTGACTCACACATCTGTCGTGGCTGGCGGCATGGTAGGTCGAGATATTTGGTCGCGCCCATGCCAGATCAGCGCATGGGTTTCAACTGCAGATCCTGGATTGCTGGATTTGAGCGTTCGGTGTTCAGATTCTGAAAGGGAACTATATGTATGAAAATAGGTATCTCATATTCGCGGGTTTAGTGAATGGTTTGCTGAATTGAATTTTCGTCGTATCTCAACTATGGAATCTAGCGGAAGAAGGGAAGCCGATGCACTGATTTGGCAAAGAACGATAAAAGGCAAAATAAAACATAATGACGCCCCTATAAAGGACCATTATTAATCAGAACCTAAACGAAGAAAAGAGGCCACTCCTGCTCGCAGTTATGTTGGTTGGAAGAATTATTCGCTTGAAGGCCAGGGGCTCATTTTGCAGACCTCCTCAGTGTTTATCCTTAATGAGATCTGGGGTCGGTCTAGACAAAATATAAAGGCATTCTGTAAATTCTTCTTAAAGCCGTATTTTGTTCATACTTTTAAACAGTTTACTTTTGCTGCTAAATTTAAACTTCATTTTATTTGACTATAACTATGTTTTTCTGCACTATTTACACAGTACTTGAGACAATTTATAGCGCAAAGGCGAACAGACTTACACTGATCGTTGTTTGGCATTTTCGAGAACTGAAGCAACCACGCTACGATAAGTTGCCCGTCTGCACCTTTGGCCATCAGAAGAATGTGATCAAGTTACATCTGGAACCGGGGATTTTTGGGACAGAATCAGTCTTGGAAACTTTCTCGTGGTTTGATTGGTGACTGTTTTGTTACATGATGTTTGAAACTTGTTTATAGGGTTTGTGTTCAGTTTACCAAAATTTCTTCCAGGATCGGCTAACGTCTGAACAGAAATTCAAGCATAAATTGCGAGGAATTCTGAAAAAAGGTTAAGTATTTTGATATTCTTGCTGCACTTTTGGCTGTTTTCTTCATACGCGCGCGAAATCGAACGTTTGGCATTTGGGTTGCTGTTTATGGCGCTTGGAATGATTGCCAACGGTACGTTGTCCAGCGTTTTCGCCGCTAAATTAAACCTCATTTGAACTTGTAAGAAGGGTTCGATAACGATAAATCTTCATTGAACATATACCTTTGTCGAAGCCAGCGGTGATACCGCCGGGTTGGTTAAGACTCGTTTCACCTTCCTGTTTCTATAAGCATACCGGTGGATTTCCGCACCACCTTCAATCCATCCCTGCATGATGTTCCATACCTAGAGTTTATGGAATAGAAGGTCTTTCGTTGACATATTGTATGAACCCATGCCCCAGTTAGGTCCTTTCGTGACGCTTTAACAGTGAGGTCAGCTGTTTGGCATCTGCGGATCTCTCTGTTTATTTTCGGTTGTACATAGTTTTTGGAACGTGCTATGCTATTTATGGCTGCTTGGCGCGGTCGCTTCCATGCTGTTCATTTAGAGATAACCAGGTTCTGCTAAATTTGGTGTATAGCTCTATTCTGCTGTTTGAAGTGAAGATTCGTTATGGCTGCCAGTTTGTATAATCTTACTGTTATTTAGAAACGCGGGCATGCTTAATCAGTTTAATTTTCATAATATCTTCTCGTTTGCTCTACTATTTATTAAGAACATTAGACCCTGTCACTATAACCATATCTTTCGACTTATTACAGCTGCCTTATATACTATTCGTTAATGATTGCTGCTTGTTTTAACTATTGACCAATAACAGTTAAATTGTGAACTGCTAAGTACTGAAAGCTTAATGTTTAGAATTACTGATCAATATTCTTTATACAATATTCGCCATTAAAGGATGCTGCTTGAACGGCCGGTTATTAACGTTCTTTGTTTTGAAGGAATACCGCTAACGGCAATGGTCCGTGCTGGAAACGAACCAAAGGCCCAGCAACAGACATCATGCTATCCAGCTTGGTAACGCGCACCAGCGGGATGGGCGCCGCCTGCAACCATCGATGTTATTCTAGCCGATGTTGCTTAATTTCATCTCGAAAGCGTTTGATTTAGCTGCAACTCCTGCGCTAAAATCAGCATCTAACATCTGTACATTCATTTTAATGCAGCGCCGCACCTTAATATTTACCGCCCTCTAAGATCTTCAGCAGCCACTATTGGGTTGTGCTGATGTTAGAAATTTGCTCCATTTTTTGTTTTGCTTTAGTTGCCATTCCACTTGTCAATTTTCTCCCCTTGTCTCCTTGCTTGATCTACTCTATACTGTTCTCCGTTCCTCCTCTGTGGCCCTCTGACTATTTTCTTACACCAGAAAAGACAGTCCACCGGATTCAGCAATCCTCTGTGTAAGACTAAATAAGTCTTACATGGAAACTGCAGTTGAACGGTATGATGTCAGCATGGCATGCATATTCATGAGGGCATGCTGGCTCATACCCTAGTCTTCATGGCCCTTTAGTAGGAAAGCAGGTGGCATGTCGATTGCTGAGTACTGCAAAGGGACATGCCCCAGAAGAGTTAGATTCCTGATAGTAAGCACCCATGAGCGAGTCCGCTGAAATGTCAACAAACACAACACCACACATCCCCACAGACTAAACCCGAGTGAAAAGTTTTAAAATTTAAAAATACCGTTTTATGAGTTTTGTTTATAATTTCCAATATGTTTGCCCACATTTGCACTTGTTTGCGTGGGTGTGCCCTTTGCTTAACCACAGTTAGCAGATTTGACATTGAAAAGCATATAAGAACTACATATGCAAATTAACGGGGTAGCAATAGCATAGCGATAGAGTCGTCGCCCAAAGAGGAGGTAGTCACGGTTCTATCCCCACAACATCCTTCTCCATTTTGTTTTAAATAAGTATATGAAACAATTCCCGACATATATAATTAAAATTTAAGTAAAATGTATTGAAATGACCCATGTATTTGTGAACAAAACCTATATTATGTATATATATAAAAAGGATCATAATTGCCTGTAGCTCAGCAATGCTTTACCAAGCGCAATTACGTTACTCATAGGTAAGCAGCGCTTTAACAAGTGCAATAGGTGTGCACGTGGCTAAGCACCACGCAGCTAACCAGTGCACCGCAGGGCAACGTGGGTTAATGCGGAGCAACGTGGAACAAAGTTACATAAACACAGCCACACCCCCATAGCCTTTCTGGACACGTTGAAAATAAAAGGGAATGATAGGATTTAAACCTGGGACACTAGGCACCATAGTCAAAGCACAGAACCACTAAGTCATAATAGCTGAGAATAAAGATGCACTGTTAACATACATATAGCAATCAATGGAAGGCTAACCATTGGGTAAGCAGGATGGCAGTCAGCCGAGAAACTTCAAAAATGGCCAATCACCAAAAGTGCAGAATTTCAGGGTATAGGTTCTATAGGTGGGAATACCTTAACTGATTGTAGCTGGCATCTGCAGTTAGAATGGTGTAGGAGAGGGTGCACGCTTTAGAGCACAGTGCTGGGCATCAAGGAGTCCAAATATATGGTTTGGCTCTTGTCCATCGTCATGAGCTGGGCTCCTGCAGGGCCAGTCTTGGGACCGAATATAAAGCGGGAAGTTTGAACCGGGCTAGCCTGGGTGATCTCACCAGTACCACAGGCGTTCCTCAGACTGGTGAGCAGGTCCGGCTACCACCATACAGACCTGAAGAGATGGAAGCAGGACCTTTGAACCATTGGATACAGGAGGTCTGTGGAAGAGCAGATGCCCGGAACTGAGTAGGTAGCCATGAATGAAGTATGTTGATTGCTAATTTAGTCACTATAGTGTGGATAGGAATTCTCTAACACTCTTCATTTACCCACAGCTGCAGGCTGTGTTGTGAATCAGCAGGCCTATGCAGATAGGCTGCGCCAAGGCTGCACCACCAGGTAGTTAGAATTTACTGCATGTATTGTTATATAAAATAGGTGAGAGAGCCTGATGATTTTCTGTGTCATATTCACATAATAAAAGGCATAAATGCCCTGAATAATGTCTGTGTATGTACTGTTATATAAAAGAACCTCAGAGAGGCAGAAGAAAGATGTATTAACCCAATAATAAGGTAAAAGAAGTCCAGAATAAATATATTTGCATGTAAAGCAAGTTATATAACATAAGTGAGTGAGCCTGATAAAGACATTTGAACTGTTAATAAAGGTTTAATGTGTCTTGCATATGTCTGCTGTATGCACTGTAATATCAAATAAATGAAAGAGCCTGCAGCAAAGTGTGTGTAATATCGCCAAATAAATGTATAATACAGATGCGGTGTGTTCCACTTACTGCAAATGTATTTGTACCCATGCATTATATAAATAGTACTGTGGTAACATGCGGCTGTCAACCCACAGAGATGTAAGTGCAGTCCCATATAAAGTGGATGAAGGAAGTGCTAGTAGTTGTAAAGCATTCATACAGTAGTCCTCAATATTTGCTTACATCGGCTAGCATACATAGCTAAATCTGACACATGAGTACCTTGTTAATATGTTCTCCAGAATGTGATTGTGCTACATGAAATGTAGGTTTCTGTAGAACATAACTGTAAATGTCATGTGAATACATCCATGTAGATAGTGTTATACAAAATATATAAGTATGTAGCAGTGACATCTGCATCTTGGGCAGTTAGTATGTTCATTACAGTTCGATATAGTGAACTAGCCAACCCAGCACACAACCAATGCACGTTGCCTAGTGTAATTATGGGTTAGCGTAGGGGATATACACCTGAAGTCATTAGGAATGTAGTGTAGACTAAAGGTACTTATAAGATGTTAATGGAGGCGTTTTTACACCATACTGTATGTGCATAAACAATCAATGCCACAACTCAATGGGTATGTACATCTCATAACAGGTGCTGGGGACACAGTCCTATTGTCTCATTGTTCTATAACATCTGCATGTACGCTTGGATGTACATGTGCCCTGTCTAAACTCCATAATCTTGGGGGGCCTGTTGCCACCAATTATCCCTACATGCTGTTGGAATGTCCACTGTCGCTCAATATATGCATGTGTTATTCTTTGCTGCTCAACTGTTGGAACCCTGGTCTGTTGGCTTAATGTTATTAATGCATTGTTACAACTAATTTGGAATGCTGTTGTCTAACTAGGCTTAAATAACACACCTAAACATAGAACATATTGTAAGCACAGTCCCAGCGGACCCACCTGTCCTCCTCAGCTGGTTACTGCACCTGGTGCACTAGTGGTACTGGTGCCCAGCCCGGGCCCTCCTCCGCTGGTCCTGTACCACCTTCAGGTGGAAGTGCTGCAGGATGGGGCCCGCCCCTCCATGCACACGGGTGGAGAAGGTCGACCTGTCACCCTGAAAAGGGTCCGTGATGTGGTGCATGAGGAGATCCAGTGTTCAGTCAGCTGATCCCTTACGCCAGCTCGAGGCGAGGGTATGCAGAACTCTGTGGTGAGCCTGCCCTCCTTCAGCCCACAGCACACAGCCACTCCCTCTGGGCTGTGAAGGTTCAGTGGTGACCGCCTCATGGTGGGGATCTCGTTCCACTGTTACCATCTGTGGGCTCATGGGCTCATGGCTTCCAAACCTCCTTCCTGTCAACGTTCACCCACCGACAACATATTCCGCCCATGCATCTTGTTTGTCTTGGTTCGTTTACTCCACAAACCTCCCCGCCCTACAACATACCATTTCCTCATCTTTTACATTCCACTCTCACCTAAAAAACAAAACAAAAAAAAAAGGGCAATCTGTTCCCACAAAAATTACGCCCATACATAGCTGCCCATTTTGCACACATGTCTGCTGGACATGTAAACAGATAATCTTAATTGGCAGTACAACACACTCAGTTGTCCTCACCCCTCTCTCAGAGGTGGAAGGTTTCAAATTTCACACCAAATTTCAACCATATGCACAGCTGTTGCTGTTAAAGAAATGGGCATCTATGGGCCTTCCCTACACCTATCCTGCACATCCTGAATTGGTTTTCCTACTGTCTTTCCCTCTTTGTGCCCCCTTTTTCACCACTTTCCTATCTCCCCATTTTCTTTCTTTAAAAGAAATTAGCATGGGGGTTAGCAGGAGTAAGCACTTTTAGCCAGTAGTTAGCGGGTGTGCGCTGGTGTCACCTTGTGTGCGCTTAGCTAAGCATTGCTAAGCATCACACAAACCTGCGCAAACCTGCATACAACTGCTTAAAAGTGCCTTAGTCACTCTGAATGACAGGTCCCTTTTACTGCTCAGCAGCAAAATAAAACACCTCTGTCAGTCTCGAACCCCACACCTCAGACACACTAGACTGCATCAAGCACCACTAAGCCACGGCATATATACAATAACTTGGTGCTGTAATAAATATATCATGCATTACTATGAGGGAAAGTAAAGGGAAAATAGGAATGCCAGAACACAAATCTTGTTCTGTGGGTCTTTACCAACAGGTTTTGTGCAATGGCATGATATGACTGTAAAAAGGGAACCAGGCATTCTTGCAGGATATTATGTTACAGTAGTACTTTACAAACCCCACACAGTATCACAGCAGGAGAAACACTTGCATTTCTGAATAGGGCACACACCTGAATTACCAACTGTGAATGCTATACAGGGATGGCCCTGATTCATAAACATATGTTAGCTGTGTCCCTCTGACTCTGTCTGGAATGTAGTAACAGTAGGCAGAAAAGTGTGGAATCACACGTAATGAATAATGTCAATAGGTGAGAGTAGACACTGCCTGCACATCAGACAAGGTGTAGTAATACATATGTTCCAGTTCCCTCAAAGTCTCAAATGAAATATGTCAGTAATATATTAAAGGGCTATCCCACATCTATGTACCTTTCCCTGAGGCTTTTCCAATATATACATGACAGTATCTGAGGCCTGGCAGAGGCAGAAACATACAGGCATATTGGCTTGTCTGCTGTTACACACTCTGAAAATAGCTTTTGAATGAGTCCCACAAGCTTGCCCTTTGTAGGGGTACAACACAGTAATATCCAGGGATGTAGCCATGCACTGCTAGCAACAAACTGTGACAATGCCACTGTTCTACTGCTGAAAGGACTGGTGTGGTGCACAGACAAAGAATACTAGGCTAACCTCAGGCTACCATGTGGATATGTCCACAGGTTGGAGCTACACAGATAGACTACTTGCCTTCATAGACTAACAAGTACACAGCAACCCTGTATGTTCAGCAAGGTCAACACCACATAATAATAAATAAAGCTCTCTGCAGGTCTGCACCCCTACCCAAAAGTACCATATACCTGTGTAGTCAGGCACAAACAAGGGTGTAGGTAGGTATACTCAGTACTGAAATATGTCCCCTTGTCTTGAGCAACCTGTGCTAATGTCAACACAAACAAGCCAACAACTGTTCTGAAGTGAGTAATGTACTAAGGACAGTATAGCAGTATAGACACACTGCATGTGCCTGATAATTGTAATTGGTAGTACAACATACATTGTCGTCCTCACCACTCTCTCAAGGGTTGAAGGTTTCAAATCTCCCTCCGAATGTATTGCATATGCACAGCTGTTGCTGTTAAAGAAATGGCCAGCTATGGATCTTCAGTAGACCAATCCTGCACAACATGAGTTGGTATCCCTACTGTATTCCCCTGTTTGGGCCCCCCTTTTCACCACTGTCCTATCTCCCCATTTAGTTTACTATCAAAGAAATGAGCGTGGGGGTTAGCGGGAGTAAGCACTTGTAAGCAGTAGTTAGCCGGTATACACCAGTGTGCACATGTGTGTGCTTAGCTTAGGATCGCTAAGCATTGGGCAAACCCACGCAAACCCGCTTACAACCACTTAAAAGTGCCTTACTCAGTCTGCATGGCAGGGGCCTTGTTCTGCTGAGCAAAAAAAAAACCTCTATCAGTTTCAAACCCTGGACCTTGGACACACAACAACTGCATGAATTACATGAAGTACCACTAAGCCACAGCAGAGATAGTGCAAGCTGGTGCTGTAGTAAATATATCACCACTAAGCCACAGCAGAGATATACAAGCTTGGTGCTGTATTACAATATATGAATGTAAAGTTACTATGAATGTAAAGGAACAATGAGAATGTAAAGGAACATAGGAATTTCAAAACACAAATCTTGTCCAGTGAATCTTTATCAGCAGTTATTGTGGAATTGTATGACATAACTGTGATAAGAGAGCCAGCCATTCTAGCAGGACATTATGTTACAGTATTACTTTACAAACACCACACACTATCACACCAGGATAAACACTGACATATTCGAATAGGGCAGAGGCCATACATCCCAACTATGAATGCTTTACAGGGATGTCCCTGATTTGTACGCAAATCCTAGATGTGTCCCTGTGAAACCCTCTGAAAAATACACGTTATGCAGAAAGTTGGGGAAGTACATGTAAAGGAAAATGTCAATAAGGAACAGTAGGCACTGCCTGCACATCACAAAAGGTGGATTAATACATATGCTCTCATTCTCTCACAGTCTCAGGTTAATGTCTGTAATATATTACAGGTGTACCTCACTTACATGTACCAGTCCCTGAAGTAGTTCAATTATAAACCTGAGTGTATGAGATGCCTGGAAGATGCAGACACACACAGGCATATCATTGGTTCTGCTGTTACACACTCTGCAAATAGATTTGGAAGGAGTTACACAAGCATACCCTTATGTAGGAGTACAACACATACATATCAAAGGATGTACTC
>NC_056743.1:1886868970-1886887595 GCF_019279795.1 Protopterus annectens
CATCAAAGGAAGTCACACACGCCAAGCTAATCTTTGTTTGCTAGTACATTTGTTTGTCATCTGTATGTGTGATGTGTGTAATTAGGCCTGTACTTTATGCCCCATACATATGTGTGTTACAGGGTATATGTGTGTATTTAGCAACATGTATAGTGTAGTACAGCAGTATGACACCTATATTAATGAACTGTGCACATACATGTTAGGTAGGTGTTTGACATTGAATGACTAGGTGTTAGACTGCGTACATACTGTACCTTGGTAATTTCACATCCATTTAAAGCTGGAGTGACATCTGTCTCTTATGCATTAGCTTGATGTATACCTCCTGTGGCTAGGTGGAGCATGGTAAGTCACATACAGTGTGTCATGCTACTGGTTTATAAACCTTGACATACTGCTATCACTTATATGAGCTGCTAGTGCAGAACATGGTTTGGTGGGGCCATATATAGCAGAGCTACCGTGACTGTCAGCCTGTTGTAGCCTTTATACATTGATATGTGGTATCATATGTGCATCTTCTGACAGGAAATTGTGGCATGTATTTGGTTTCGGTAATTGATATGTACTTTAGAATATGAGGTGTGTGCCACATGGCTTGCTCGTACATATATTGTTTATTTGTCTTCCAGGGGCCGCGGCCACAGTAGGAACCCTGCATGATCTGGCTGCCTGAGGACACTGAGATACACACCGCGCCTGGTATACAGCATTTCTCACCCTGCTGTTTTCTCGGAACCTGCCAGAACCAGCATGCAGAGGGGCTGCACCTGGTGGCAGAGAGCTTGTTTCGTTCTGCTTCCAAAATGAGTTACAGTAGGCAACAGCATAACTGGACACAATGAGCAGGTACGCCTATCACTGCAGTGACGTTAATTCAGACATTCTCGGAAACAGCGTGCATCTGATATCCACAGACAACAGCTTGCTGCCAGGTGTGGGTGGGGTGAAGGGCTCACCCCCCCCTCACCAGGAGTGGAGGTGAGCCCCTCCAGACCGTGGGTGGCTCCTGGAAAATAAATGTAACAACATCCACTTCTTAACATGTACACATTATGGAGGCTGAGCCACCCAGCATGTTGAAATGGAAGGCATGCAAGTAACATGCTATATCTAGAAGCTGACAGTTCTCTGTATTGGTAGATTATGCATATGTGAGATGTACTGGGTGTGTGTAGCTGTTATGCTACCTATTCTTTGTGCAAGATTGATATTCTGTAATATAATCCTAAAACACCTGTGAAAGCTTTGACGCTGTTGGTACTACTGTACTCTATCATATACTCTACATTAGCAATGCAGCAAGCCAGTTGTGGCCACTGACAAACCTCTCTCATATTTTTGCAGGTCCCTGAGTGACAGCAACACAGCCAATCCATGCTGGAGAGTGTGTAATAACTATAATATTGCCAGCACAACATGCAGTGGCATGTCATATGGAGGTAGTAGTCCCTTGGCACATGTAAATGAACACATCATACACATAATGCAGTTGCCAGTGCATGTAATAAGCCATGTGAGATGGCTATGCATATCCCATTAATCTGTAGCTGCCCCAAATCAGTTATGCAGCAGCACACAGAGCATCATGACATTGTCATGCGTGGCAACACAGTAGTGGTGGACATTGTGAGTTGGCATACCTGATACACATGTGTACACAACATACGGCCACAAGTCATTCCGGGGCTGTACACACTGCTACACCTTAACCTGCTACACATGGCCAATCCAGACACCTGCTGTAAGCCTCACCCTTCAGTATCCCACTTATCATCTATGCAGCACACATGGGTTACAATGCCTGGAGGGTAGAGGCCTATTATGTTCCTGTGCAACAGCCTTGAACAAATAATACATACATGTTAGGCACAAGCCTTATTGGCCACACACTTACACACCCATGTAACAAGTGGCTGTGTAATCTGTGAATGTAGGGGTCACTGTTAAACCAGACTC
Organism: Protopterus annectens; assembly: GCF_019279795.1. Classification (NCBI taxonomy): domain Eukaryota; kingdom Metazoa; phylum Chordata; order Ceratodontiformes; family Protopteridae; genus Protopterus; species Protopterus annectens. The sequence goes on from NC_056743.1 coordinate 1,886,870,933, forward strand.
CCCAGGTACAGCATGCTAGCTGGCTGTCTGGCAGCCATTATTATTATTGTTGATTGATTCACAAGATGCATGCCGGATGATGGCCTAGATAAACATTACTACACCACATCCAGCTTCCATGGTCACTGATCGGCAGCAGTGCAGCTATAGCAGCTGGGCACGCAGAGCACTGTAATTGTTGTGTGTGTGTGTGCGTAAATATATGCACCAGAGCTTGTAACACTTGCAGTAACATCATTGTTGTGTCCTTTTGTACACATTGTGTCCCAGGGTGAAGACAATTATCGAAACAACTACACACAAGCATCAAATCCATGCCATACTGCTATCATCAACAAGGCTGTCTACACCCTTGCAATCTGGGCATGTTCTTGTGCAACAGGCTATAATCTGCATGCTGGCAACGCAGTGAGGTGACATTTTGCCTTGTGATACTGTAAACCCACCCCTCAAAACACTATTGAGTATGTGGCGCTACCGATTGCAGGGTGTGTGTTTGTATCTGCTGTACTGAGGAGTGTGAAGTTGTGTCTGCGTGTGCATGTGTGCATGTAAACAGATTGTAAAGTGTGTGCTCTGTCTCTTCTCACAAGTGCTGAGGTTGTGTTGGCTGGAATGCAGCAGGGAGCCTGAAGTCACTGCCACAATGCGGTGGGAGATAATGAGACATGTATTGTAGCACAGGCAGGTTTGACAGCCGTCTGTCGTTGGTCCGCCAATTGACAGTACACAGCTTTCTACCAACCTTCTATGTAACACACTCATACTGCCGAGTACAGCCATTATCACCACTGGCCATAGCTGAGGGACAGCATTGAACAGTTGGCATTGACTCAGGATACAGTGTGTGGTATCCCGGCGGCACATGCATCCCTCAAAGCAGCCATACCAGTGATTACTGGAACAGTACTGCTACATAGGGCAGACGTCCCAGGGGTACTTTGGGAGCACTTGGCCATGCAATGCCTCCTGGGCAGATGTGCCCCACACAGGTCTCACAACCACAAAGCTGGGCATGTTCAGAGCTGTAAAGCAGGCACAGGTTTACGATGGTTCCGGTACAATTGCAGGCAGGGACTAAGGGCGAGGAGGACACAGCTGCCAAGCACTGCTATTGTAATGACAGTATCCGGTGATCTGGCCGGGTGCCATATGTAATTACACCGTGGTCATTGATAGATCGCTTGGGGTGAGACAATATTGCCATCCTCAACAATGTGTTTTCCATTAACCATGACCGCGGTGATCGGGTGATGTCGACACAGACGCATGCTGCCAGCAAGCAAATGCAACATCAATGGCTAAGTATGAGCTGTGGGACAACACAGAGACCACAACTGCTCCCATAGGTGGCAGGTACTCAGCCCCAGCAATGCTGTGTGGTTGGGCTGTCAATTGACCCTGCCCAGTAGACCACATGGCATGTGGCTCCTGGGCTGGTCCCAGCAGGGACATGGGTCCAGGTCAACATACCTCTGCCTCTGGGATGATAGTACCCAGTCAGGACTGGTACTGGATACTGTCCGTGAGCACTTCCTTCCAGTGCTGTGCACAGGTGTGTCCATGTCCGCAGTACAGAGACAGGTACAGCTCGGTGTGGCTGTCCCCACAACCTCCAGTATATGGCAGCCACATGGAGGGAGCTGTGTGTATGCAGACACACACACATACATAAACCAAACACCTAGGGCTCACACATACACACACACACACACATCAACATTGGCCCATGCTGTACTGTAGTTCCTCAAGCACACACACACACACACACACACACACACACACACACACACACACACACACACACACACACACACACATGTAGATTGGATGGGTCAATGTCAGGCTCTGAAAGCCAACAAACACACCCTGTGCATATGATGAAACTCCAGCCACCTCCTGTCATCTGTAACACATTGATGCAGGAACAGGTTTACATGGTGCTGATGCACGGGTAAGACATTAAAAGTTGGCAAATGTATTGATTTTACTTTCACAGTGTTGTAAAATAGGAAAGTGTAATGACATCCCTGTAGGTATATCTGAGCTGGCATGATGCATCAAGCTACAGATTGTTAATGTAGTATTGTTTTACACCACTGTTAGGGTTCAGGTGTAATGTATTGTCCAGCCATGTGCCACTTGGCTGAAGTGTGTAGCCAGTCAGTAGCATGTAAGGCTATTGTGTGGACAGTATGTGTGTGATGTGTGAAGTACAGATTTGCAGGTGTACATCTGTGAACATGGTGTAAGTGCACCATCTGCATGGTAATGGCAGCAGTGTGGACAACATTGGGACATGTCACATACCCTGTATTAGATAATTGGTGTTAACATCCTCATATCATATTATCTGTCAGTGGCCAGTATGCATCTCTACTACAGATTACAATGTTCTTCATTACGCTGGTACTACATGTGTAGTATGATATGCTATGACAGTATGCTGTAGGTGATACTTGCTGTTACTATCTCCCAATGCTTTCATAGAAGTTTGGTGCTTCACACACTCTCAACAGCCTGACTATACCCATCTAATTAGATGATGTCCTGACAACTGACATAACAGGATGTAGGGAACACAGTAACAGTTGTATCCTTACAGTACTATACTATAACAGTAAACAGTGTGTTAATGACTCTTCAAACATTCCTGGGACCACACCTGTTAGGCATATATCCTCTTAGGTACATGCAAACACACTACGGTTATGTCCATCTACACCTGGATATGTATGAAAGTGGCTTCTACAACGCATTTGCGTGATGGGACATTATATCCCAGCACACAGCCATCATATTAGAAAGATACCTTGCTTGTCCAACACATGCTGTATTAGCTCTGTTTTCAACTATATATATAGTCATCCACATTTCCAGAGATATAGTATTCTGACATTAGCACATACATGTGGTAGCCTTACACAACATGTATGTCAGGTACCACGTGTACATTACAGCCATGTGTTAAGGATGACATCTGTCCTTTGTTATCCACATATCCACAGGTATTCTGAAGTCCTCAGTGTATGACACATAAGCAATAAGTGGCCTGTATGCATATCCACAAGATAGCTTTACACCTTATAATGACACATAGCAACTGTTCAGCATCTGAGGCAATGTAGAAATTGCCCTCATGTACAACAGACAACCCCTCTCCTCCTGCAAATTTTCACCCAACACTACAACCTGTGAGATGCACTTTATCTAGCCAAACTGGAGGTAAAAGCCTTCTCCAACCAAGAATGAACCTGACAGTCATGAGGAGAAGGTGAAACATTTCGCACCAAAGCAACACACTCCAATACCTACATAGGGGTCTCACTCAAGTCTACACCACCAAAATCCACACATAGAAACTCAAAACCATCTTCAAAGGAGGCTTTCACATAATAACCTTGCCTAAGCAACAAAGACCTCCAAAGCTAGAAACACAAAGCAACCTCCATCCCCAACACAACCCAAATGACACATAGCCCTGCAGGACTCCAGTGTGCTACTCTGTGACAATACAGCCAATAAGGCAAAACAACATACACCTCAACACACTAGTCATAGGTGACTCTATAACTGTAGGCACTAACTGATGTCCCACTCCCACCAGGCTGAAACAAGGAGAAGGTTACTGTCATGCTGCCTGTTGGGTGCCAGGATCCACCACATAATCTCTAAAGCACTCAGGAGTCACCCACAAATAAAGTACAGGCCACATGACTCTGCCATTGTCCATGTTGGTGTGAATGACCTGAGACGCACTCTTCTCCCTGACTACATGTGAAAATAAACATGGCAAGAGCTCTCCGATCTTGTAGCCCAGGTAACGTATGACCCTAGCCAGTGACTGGCATCTCTGCCTTCACCCAGAAATGATACCGCAGTAGAAGGACAAATGAGCTGACTCTCAACAATTGGCTAAGCTTCTTGGTGTCATTCTAGGCGGGATCCAGTATCTGTTTCAGCTTGGGATGCCAATGAATGACAGACCACAATGTTTTTGTCAGCAGATGGCCTGCACCTGTCTTCCTGGGATTCTGTAGATACTGGCTAACGCCTTCCTGTTGCCCCTATAGTGCCTTTTTAGGCAGGGAATCAAGTAACAAATTCACCACCATAATACAGGAACAGGCAAGCAAAACTGAGGGTATGCTACTCAATTCTAGAAGTCTAAATTCCCCAAAATGCACTCACTCAAGGCTTACTTATAATGGAGAACATCGATATCTGGGCAGTGACTGAGACTCTGGTTCATAGGCTCCAGAGAGCACCCCTGCACCACCAGGCTATTACTTACACTACCACACTTCTTTTCGGCCATGTAACCTGGACCAAAACACCAAAGGCAGGGGTGTGTCCATATTCATTAAGGATATCCACACCTCCAGGGCTAGTTGCCTTAGCATAATGCATCCGAAGTTATCCAAGTGCAAATAACTCTGGCAAAACTGCAATCCAAATTGTACCTTGCTACAGATTCCCCCATGGGCCCAGGATTCCCAAGTAATCCTCTTTTCTTGAAGTAACTGGAAAATATTAGGGGTTCAAACCAAACACCCTAATAATGGGTGACTTCAACTACCCTGTACCATTAATCTGGGAAACTACTTCATGTACCAAATCCCTCATTAGTGCAACGCTTCTGGAATTCATAAACCCAATGCCCCAGATCAACTTATCCACATCACCACCAGGGGCAACAATATCCTACACCTAGTCATTACCAACATGAGTGACTGGTGTTCCACACCCGAGATCAACTCCTCATACTGGTCCGATCTCCACCATATGTTGCTAATCACCCTTGATATCCACATCATTCCACCCCCACCCCCACCCCCCATTAAGGAAACCACAGTAGCAAAAATGTCTCCAAAGCCAACTCTACATGTTTCTTAAGACAGAAGTAGTGAACTTCATGACACCCATGCAGATGGACAATACAGTTAAGCAACTGCTGAATCCTATACAAATGCACCTCTATAAGCACTCCTTCACATGAGTGCATGGATCATGCTATCCCAAACAGAACCAAGATGTAAAGCATATCTTCCAAAAAAAGGAAGCCAATCTGTGCGGGTCCTCTGCCATATAAGCAAAACTGTACACCAGAAGGATAAAATATAAGCTGCAAAAGACAGTAAAACTCATGGGTGGAGGAGCTCTCTGGTCAGCTCTCCCAGTAAGAAGCTGAGGTCCCCTTTTATAAGATCCTCCAAAGCTAAGTTATGAAAATAAAATCACCACTAATTCTGCAAGGACAACCACAAAGCATGCTATAGCTATGTCACAAGAATCTCAACAGGTAAACACCCAGATCTGCTCTGAGTTACAAAAGCAATAAAAGCGTTGGCATGAAAATTACTAGAACCAACTGATATTGGCCAACATCCTGCAAGATAGGTTCATTAAGCTAACTTTCACTACTTCTACCCCTAAAGGCACCCAAGTATAATAATAATAATAATATCTATACAGAAAGAATGTAGAGTCCCCTAATCACTATAACTATGCAGGTGAAAGCTGCACTCTAAAAGCTACAAAATCCAGCAGCATCCATATGGACTAGACACGGGCATCCTGGCATGCTGTGTTTTACACGAAATTCAGAACGTAACTGGCTCCTGGCACTCTCCTAGCACCCATGTCTGGGCACAGGCAGCCCTCGGTGATCAGGCTTTGGTGCCCACTGGAATGGTGCACAGCAACAGTTATCCTAACTCCACAAAGGGGGAGCCACCACTGATCCCGGAACTATCCACCTTTTAGCCGGATGGATTCTGGTCTGCAAAGACCATGGAACGTGATCACTCATGGAACTCATAAACAAAGACATTGGTAACCTTCCAAACTCTGGATCCTACCTAGTTCGGTTTGTGGAAAGGCAGTTCTTGAACCTGGATCACTTTGGAGGCAGCTCACAAAGCCGTGAGGATAAGGGTAAGGACTGGCTAATAGCCTATCTTGACCTCGCTGCCTTTGAATACCATCCCTCTATCTAAATGGCAGTTAAACCGCACAAACTAGGTATACCATTAGGTGTCACAAGATTAAGGCCAACTGGCACTGGACAGAACCACCCATATTGTAAAAGTTGCAACTCCATATCTGACTGCAACCAGTGATACAAGTGGAGTACTACAGGAAATAGTCCTGGGACTTCTCTGTTTTGGTATCTACTTCTGAAGTAAGAAGCTAATCACAGAAGGCCTCTGGCTATTGAAGTTCACAGGATGACCTGCAAGCTAGGAGCCAGCAGTCAAGTCCCCAAATGATGTGGACATCCTACAGAAGGGTCTCTCGGGCTGGAGAGACAGATGCCCGGGTGTCAGAGCCATATGGCCTCAAGCTCAATGCCAAAAAGTGCAGTGTCATCCCCTTTGGTAAAAATCTCTCAAACTCATGAATTACCAAGCATAGGCAGCATCTACTTAATAACTGAATGCAGCAGGATAAGAGACTGGGGGACCCAGGGTGAAGTTTGGTGTAGTCTCACCTTTGATAGGTCACATCGCCACAGTAGTCAGGAAGTTCCCTTCTCTATGTGGCACACCTCATCATAAAAAGGGTTCCTCATCCAGGAAAAAAGAGGTCATTGTTCCCCACTCAACACCTACCCGGACCTAATATAGAGTACCAAGCGGGCCACCTTTGGAATGTACTCCACAAGACATCTGCAGCAGCTGGAAAGACCACAGAAAATTCATACAGGAAAGGATTACTGACTCAAAACAAATGCCCCACACTGACCACCCTCAAAAACTCCATGCTTACCTGTAGACATCATCACTTTACTCCGAGGTGATGACTGCCTAACATATAAAGTGTATGTCAAACCCAGAGCTATTGGACATGCTTTGTACACCTAAAGAAATCCCAACCCTGAGGTTACATGCCCAGGGATCTAAAACTTGTCACCGGCCAATAAACAGGGACATGTTGGAGGGATAGACTTCTTATCCCAGAGACTCCCACAACTCTGGAACAGGGCTACCCATCGGCGGCTCGGGCAAGTTTTCATCAAAGCACCCCTTCAAGAAAAAATCTTGATGAGCCGGAGCAGGGAAACATAACAGGAAATACACCCCATTTGTGGGATCATCAGTTCCCTGTGTCTCTGCCTCGGACAGCAAGCACAGGAATTACAATCCTTTCTTTGGGTGCCGTAACCTTTTGTTTTGCTCGGGCTTACATAGGCCCCAATGGGCCGAGCCCAGTACCTACTCTTACAGAACCTATGAACCTAAAGTGACTGTCAATTTTAAGTTGGGTGAGGCTGCTTCTGTGTCAGCCATGCCAGACATATACCCTGCAGCCATGTACCCTCCCTCACAACTTCTCCAGTAGCAACTGTCATGGGTGTCTGTGACATGGATGTCCTTTTGGCACACAGATAATTACAGTAATGCCTTGTCACATATATACATATGTGACCTATGATTAGGAGCATGCAGTATAATACCGTCATCAAGGTAACAACTATATTAATGTAATATGCAATCTTCAAGCACCTATGTAGTAATTGGGGTCATATGTATATATATGTATTTTATACACATTACTTACCTGATGTGTGCAATGCACATACTATTTTCATCGCATGCCATAGTGTAAAGCAGAACACACACTAAACTCTCAGCAGTGAGCACACACATTATTATTTAGCACTATGCAGGTAGCTAAAACCCCCTACCTAAATCTAAATACGTTCTCTAGACTATGGACATATGTATTAACACAACGCTAGCTTATATGCTTTACTTCGGCCTTCTTATTTCAACTCTATATTTAGGGATGCTGACATCATCAGAGCGAAGCCAAAGGGGATATAGTTTCCTTTGAGGTGTTTGCTTCATCTCCAAAAGCACTTTTCTCTCTCAAAGTCAGTCACTTAGACAAAGACAGCCACACATACCACACAGGTTTCCGGGCAAACCCTCACCTAACTATGTTAAGGACACTAGAAACATAAAGCATTAACACAAAGCGCTATATGATTTATTTGCCTTCTCTGCTCTCCACACCTATATTTGTGGATGCTGACATCAGCTAGGAGCTGCCAAAGAGGAATATACCTATATTGAGGTGTTTCCATATTCTCCAAAAAGCACGTTTCACTTTCTGGGACGCCACACAGACACATACATCCCCCACACAGACACATACATCCCACACACACACATTCAGCAACTGCAGTGATTCAAACCACTACCTAACGCAAGGTGTTATGACACTCAGAGTAGATTATAGCATTGTACACGACACGCTATATGCTTTACAGGCCTTCTCATTTCCAGCACTCCTGTAGCTTGCAGGATGCTGACACTCACTCAGAGCTGCCAAAGAGGAATATACCTATATTGAGGTACCGTTTCCATATTCTCCAAAAGCACATTTACTCTTCCATGAAGTCACACAGACACACATACACCCCCACACCCCCACTCAGCAGCTGGAGGGATTCAAACTCCTACTTATAGCTTAATGTTATGACACTAGAGACATACATTAATACGACTAACACTTCATATGCTTTACTGGGTGCCTTTTTTCCATACGGCATATATATGTAGTACACTGACATCATCAGCCTAGACATGGTAATGTGCGGCAGTTCAGCCTTATGAGAAATCCCAAGACTGCACCATGGGCGACAGCAGGTGTTGACAGAAAAGTACATGGCTACAGGACAGCAACTAGTTTCACCCCTTGGTGCAGGTGCTGGGTGTGAATGACCTGAGACGCACCTTCCTGGACTACATGAAAAAGAGACAAGGAGTAGGAGCCTCTGATCATGTAGCCCAAGCTGGCATTCCAGACCTGCATTCCTGAGTAGCATCTTTTCTCACCAAGAATGATGCCACAGTATAAAGACAAAATGGTAATGGGCCTCTAAACAACTGGCTAAAAGTATTGGTGTCATTCAAAGGGATCCAGTGTCTGTCAGCCCAGATAGCCATGCCTCGACAAGCCAGTGTTGCTTCGCTTAGGGACGACTCTGGCACCTGTCACCTGTAGGCTTTTTGTATACTGGCCAAGGCTGCCTTGCCACCTCCATAGTGCCTTTTTAGGCAAGGCCTCAAAGGCAAAACCCACCTCCATAGACAAACCCAGGGGCAAAAAAAAAGAACTAAGGGTAATGCTACTCAACACCAGGAAGTCTAAACCCTCAAGATGCACGTACTCGAGGCTGAAATTTCCTCAGTATGAAGTAAATCAGGATATTCAGCAGTAACAGAAACCTGATTTAAGGTCTCCTCAAGAGGCACCACAGCACTACTCAGGTTATAATCTCATGCCATGCTTCTCGACCCCAAACATCGTGGACCTAAGCACAAAAGGAGGGGGAGTATCTATATTCAATCGAAGATACCTACACCTCCAGGTTAGTGGCAGTACCGGCACGAAGCTAATCATGGTAGACCATCCATGTGAAACTAACAGGAGGGGCATAACTCGCCCTCTCAGCTCTTGTGGTAGCCTGCTACAGGATCACCTCTTTCCTTTTTCACAGTGGAACCCCACTTACATTCCTGAGACCACTGGAGAATTATGACAGTCTCTCCAAACACTAATGATATTGGGGTGACTTCCAACTCACCCAAACATTGACTGGGAAAACTACTCCAAGCCCAAACACCTCTTTGTCCAACATTTCCCTTTGTATTTAGAAACTCTAACACTGTGGAACAACTCGGGCCACCACTCCCCACAAGAGGGGGCAACATATTGGATCATGGTCATCACCAACATGGGGACTCTATGTTCTGACACCAGAGGTAAACCCCTCATTGGTAAGAGATTAAACCATAAATCCAATTTCCGACATCCATATTCCCATCCATTATTCCCCAGCGCCAAGCGGTAGAAACCACTGTAAATCATTTCTCAAAAAGCCAATTTTGCACTTCTAGAAGATCTGAGGTGGGAATCCTTCAAGACCTTCGGCACAGGAGGATGATACTCGCCTGGAATCTGGCAGAATCTTTTACAAATGCATTCTATGAGTAATCTGCAGAGAATGTATGATCGATATGGTCCCAAATAAAACCAAGGCTCACTCCTCCGTATATTATGGGAGAGACCTGTATGGTGGAGACCCCGCCATAGATAAGCTATGCATACAGAAGAAGAGTGCTTACTACATGATAGAGCAAAATCCCATAAAGCTGAAGGCATCTCTTGATCAATATTGTAGTATGAAACTACAATCCCTCCTAAAATCACTGCAAAGGCCAGCTCTCGGAAAGACAAATTCACCCTAGACACCATAAGCGATCACAAAGGCCCCTTTAGTTATGCGTCAGAATATGGGGTGGAAACCCAAGATATGCTCTGAATTGATGCATAATGGTACAAAATTTATACTGAACCCATGCTAGATATAGTCAACATCCTTGGCAGGCAGACAGGTTCAGTGCTATTTTTCTCCCTTCCCCCACAAAGGAACAATACCTATTCCTAACAGAATGTAACCTCCTTAGCACATCAGCAGATGCTATTGTGGTGAGCTTAGCTGCTCCATGCAAAGCAAAAAAAACAGCATCTATGGGACCGGACGGTGTCCCAGGTTGCATCTACTTTCCAAGAGGAACTGGAACACTCACATTAAGTCACTGTTCCAACTTAGCCATACTACAGGATACAAATGTAACCCAAGGAATGGCGTGATAGCTACAGTGGTAATTACACTCCCAGCCGTAAGCTGTGGTGCCACAACATGTACCCTGGGAACTATCAACCCATAAGCCTGACTAGTCTGGTCTGTAAAGCTATGAGCCGATACCATTGAACTCATAAACAAAAGATTATTGGGAACCTCCAGGCACTGGACCCCAAATTAATTCCACCAGGGCTCTTAATGGCAGATTCTTGCCTCTTAAACCCCTATTTGATTTCTTTTAAAACAGTTACCAAAGCCATAGATGAGGGCAAGGTAGTCCAACACAGCCTACCTGGACATCGCCAAAGCCTCTTGACACAATAACCGGGTCACCCTCACTCCTGGCATCCTAAAATAATCTTACCGGGCTTAAATATCAAACTCCTATGTGTCACAAAGTGATGGGTTGCAAACTGGGTTTGTGGGATAGAATCCACATGGTCAGAAATCTGCAGGTGCCATACATCCAAATCCAAGTAACAGTTACAAGGTGATGTCCCACAAGTGGCTCAGTTCTGGACCTCCTTGTGTCAGTATATACTCTGAGGTACAGGCTAACACGGGGACTATGGCTGACAAAGTTCCCAGGATGGACTGCAAACTGGGATTTTGCCATAATTGACTCTCTTAGCTGACACAACCATCCTCCAAAAAGGGTCCCACAGAGATGGATGCTTGGGTTAAAAGCCAGAGTCATACAGCCTTAAAGTAAAATGCTACAAAGAGTGCATAAGTCATCCCCTGTGGAAAACAACAAAGTGCTCCACAAATTACCACATAGGTGGTAATCCATTGGCACAATGAAGAAGTAAATTAGGGATTTGTGGGACCTAATGAGATAGTAATCTCTCCTTTGATAATCACATTGCCAAAGTGGCTAGTAAGACCTTCTATATAGCACCACCTTATCACAAAAGGGTTTGCACTCAGATCAAGAGAGGTCATTGTGTCCCGCCAACTCATCACTCATCAGGCCCATGATTGAATACAATGCCCCTTTGGGATGTACCTTACCCAACACTTGCAGCAACTGGAGAGACCCCAAAAGTGCACCTCAGACCAAGATAGGGATCACGGGCCTCAAACAGATGCCGTCCGGCGCAGTTTCTCGACTTCATCCAACCTTCCAGCTCTACTCAGTTGTTTACCACCTACTCATAGGTGATCTATGCCTGATTTACAAAGCCATGTCTAATCATCCCATCTACCCACATCTACCCATCTCATCCTATATATCAAATTCCTATTCACCATCTCACCATATTACCTCCTTTAATCCTTACTTCCATCTTATCACCTCCGGAATTGAGAAAACCCACTACAGACCCAAAAACCGCCAATATCCAAAAAAAGAAACCAAATCACCCATACCACCTGTACTTTTTATCTCATGCTAACAGCAACATCCCTCATCTAATTACACTAGTTCCTAAATATCATAGAACTCCCTATACAAAGAGTATAAACAATTTAACTGTCAAAAATGTCTATCATTCCTATAGTAGATTCAAAACCTATACTTCATCTAAGCCTATTACTCTCTACAAAGTTAGATGGTGATATTCAACCCTAACCCAGGCCCCCAACAACTCCCCATCATCTCTCTCCCCTCAACCTCTCAAAGAATCACCTACCTGCAAGCCTTTCTAGTTGTGACCATCTAACTCAACTCTTAATTGCTCATCTTAACATATGCAGTATAAATAACAAAGTAACTCCAACCCAAGCTCTAACTGAAACCTATTCCTTTGATATATCCTCTGCTTAACAGAAACATGGCCATTAAACCCCTCAACCAAAGATGACATGGTAGTCAAATCATCCCACCTGGTTATAATATCCTGGAGACTAGGACCTAACATCCAAGAAAGGTAGAGGGTGCTAGTCCTATATAAACCTAGCTTACAATTAACTAATTTTGCTATAACTGCAAACCACCTATAGACCTCCAATGCAGGAATTCTTATCTCCAAACTTCTTAACAATTGCAAATCCATCTACATGTCATTTGTATATATCTACCTCCTGTAAATAAACATAGCAAACTTATGGAAAAATATACTCTGCTGGCTTTCCCAAACCTGCCTCAAGAAACCATTATTCTAGGGTGACACAAATATCGTGACTGACCTGTTTCCTCATGCAGCCTCCACTCAAACCATATTAACCCTTTTATGGGTATTTCCAAACCATTACCTCCCTACCAGGATAAATAAATCTAACAGGAAAATCAACCTTACTTAGACTGGATCCTCATTAACCATCATCCCTCTACAACTATGACTCAGGAACCCTCACTGATGACTTAAGTGACTCCACATACTCTTACCTATATCATCAGACATAAAATCAATATATCCCTCCACAACATCTAATACAAAAAATAGTCATAAAAAGTACTTTTAACCCAGAACTTTTCCAGATGGAAATCCAAGAGCATGCAACTGGTCACCCCTCACAAAATCTACCTTCAGAGGAAGCCGTTAGTTACTTTAACTCCAACTTCCTCAAGCCATCCTCAACTATCATACCCTCAAACCAGACTATAGTTAGAACTAAAACTGCAAGTATGCCCCTGGCTTACTAAGGAAACCAAACATAAAATCAATGTTAGAAACAAACATTGGGTAAGCAAAACATGGAGAAAAACAAAAACCCTATAGACCAACAAACATTTAGGCAACTAAGAAATGAAACTAAAAAGCTTATAAGCTTAAGTAATAACTGACAAAAACTACTCACCTCCAATCCCAACAAAGCCCTGCAGTAAATAAACCACATGTGAAATTCTTGGTCTAGTATTAACCAACTACCCACCCAAAGACAATCCACTACTCCAAACCCTCTAAATACTGAACACAAAATACCACCATATGAACATAGCCAATGATTTTTGGTAACAATCTTTTTACAGATGCTATACAAACATTAGCCAGTCAACTATCACCTAACAACTTCACTAATTTTACCTTCCAAACAATCAACCCAGTAGTCCCTACTTTTAATTTTCAACCTGTCCCGGACATCATATAATTCTTAACCCTTCTACAGAAACTGAAAACCATGCTCCCCTCAGCAGACCAACTACCTGCTGAATTTTACAACAATCAGCCAAAGCTATTGCTCATCATCCCATTTCTATCCTAATCAATAGGACTATTAATGAAAGTTTTATCCCCAGTTTATGGAAAAATATTCCTATACATCCCTCTCCATACAAAGGAGGGCTATCCACTGAATACTCCACTCACCGCATTGCCCTTCTCTGCAACTCAGGCAAAGATCAGTGAAAAATGCATCCACAAACAATTACTTCATCTAATACATAATAACTCTACTAGCCAAAATGTCAACATGGTTTAGACCTCACAAAGCACTAGTAAAGGCTCCTTCTTTCCATCACAGATTGATTAACAACAACCTAACTTAACAAACTCTCTTCTTCCCTTTCATTGACCTGTCTAAAGATTTGACATGGTAAATCACCAAATTCTCTACCAGTAATATTTAAAATCCCCTGTCACTTGAGATCCTTCTAGCAAAGTGGTTCCATCCTACCTGGATAGAAGACAAATATAAATGCATTTCATGTAATAAAGTCTCCACTCATCTCCTGTCAACCTCGGAGTCCCCTTAGGTTCCATCCTTTGGACATCTACTTTTTTCCATATCTATCAATGATCTTCTATCTTGGTATATCCCAAGCTACATGCATACAATATGCAGATGACTCTACACTGATATGCTCAGCCCCCTCCCCTTCTGAACTTCTCTATCTGACCCAACAAGTATTTAACACAGTTGAGCAATGGTTCACACATAGATGCCTTCTCCTAAACCCCAAAAGACTAAACTCCTCCTTTTCTCTCCTACTAAGAAATCCATTCCATTGGATTTCTCAGTAAACTCTACCAATAATACCATTATATCCCCAGAACCATCCACAAAACTATTAGGAGTCACCATTGACAATAATCTGAACTTTGACATCCATATTAACAATGCTATAAAAACAGTCAACAAAAAGCTAGGCTCTCTCTATAGGATAAAATCCTTTCTCCTACCTTCAGCTCGAACCACAATAGCACACACTCATCTAATCTCTTCTCTACTTTATGCCTCACCCATCTTTACTAACCTTTCAAAAAATAATCTCAACAAATTGGAAATGTCCTACAACAATATAGCTAGATTTGCAACTGGTAACCCTTTTAGAACCCATCACTGCCTTAATTCAAAACAGCTAGGTTGGCTTGAACTTCAAAATCTAATTACATTCCATCAGCTAACTATAGCCCATAACACTCTTTACAAACCTTCAAAAACACCTATTCTCTCCACACTAATCACCCCCTATAAAAACCTGGAATCCTTAAGGTCTTCTCAGAAACTTCTAGTACATACCACTAAAACATTTAACAAAGCTGGTGACTCCCTTTTCTGTAATATAGTTGGGAAGGCCTGGAACCTCCTTCCAAACGAACTCTCCATACTTTCCTCATTATCCTCTTTCAAAAACAAATTGAAAGTGTTCCTGAAACACACTGGTTATGTCAATGCTCTAAACCTGACTAGTCAAAAACAAATTGAGAGTATTCCTGAAACACACTGGTTATGTCAATGCTCTAAACCTGACTAGACAAAAACAAATTGAAAGTGTTCCTGAAACACACTGGTTATGTCAATGCTCTAAACCTGACTAGTCAAAAACAAATTGAGAGTATTCCTGAAACACACTGGTTATATCAATGCTCTAAACCTGACTAGACAAAAACAAATTGAAAGTGTTCCTGAAACACACTGGTTATGTCAATGCTCTAAACCTGACTAGTCAAAAACAAATTGAGAGTATTCCTGAAACACACTGGTTATGTCAATGCTCTAAACCTGACTAGACAAAAACAAATTGAAAGTGTTCCTGAAACACACTGGTTATGTCAATGCTCTAAACCTGACTAGTCAAAAACAAATTGAAAGTCTTCCTGAAAACACACTGGTTATGTCAATGCTCTAAACCTGACTAGTCAAAAACAAATTGAAAGTCTTCCTGAAAACACACTGGTTATGTCAATGCTCTAAACCTGACTAGTCAAAGTGCCTCTATACAAAGTGTCTCTATATAATCTACTCTGCCAAACACATCTGCTCATTAAGCAACTCTATTCCTTTTTAAACTATGTTACTAATTTCTCTTGACTACTCTGATTGTATTTCCATTCCTTTATTTATTCTTGTATTGTGCACTGTACATTTTACTGTGATAATCTGTTTACGCATACTGTTAATAGTTTTAATCTTGCTCATGTATCTTTATATTTTATTGTATTAATTTTATTGTCCTAGCTTGGAGCTTAACTCCCCGGGCCTCTACTGAAAATGGACATGTATCCAGTTGGACTAGCCTGGTTAACAAATGTAAAATAAAATAAAAATAAATAAATAAAATAAAATAAATAACCCAGAATTAATGGACATGTTCCACCTCAAAAAATCCAAATCCATTACAGCTATACTCTCTGGGGACATAAACCTCAGCACAACAATAAATAGGACATGCTGGAGGGACAGATTAATTTCCCAGAGGCTCCCCTCAGTCTGGAATCGAATCCCAGTTCATGTTAGACATCGCCCCTCGTTGACCTTCTTCAAGCGAAATCTGGACACGTGGATAGGAAATTGCATATTCACCCCTGGGATCTCTTCTGTGTCCCTGCTTGACAGAGGCACACTACACTAATCTTAAAGGGCGACCTTCTGTGACCTACTATACAGAGGCACAGTAGGCTAACCTAAGAGGGAGGCGAAGGCCAAATACACTCTGGCTAGGCTTGTAAATGCCCTGGGCAGATAGCCTAGTATCTACCTATGAACCTATGAACATGAGTCTCAGCTTGTGTGATCTATCTGAGTACCAGTTTCAAATCCGTCATATGACAATACATATTTATGTACAGAGTGTTGAGTTTGTGGATACAACATGTCTGTGGGATATTCAAGGTCTAT
>NC_056743.1:1886888095-1886890595 GCF_019279795.1 Protopterus annectens
AGATGGAAACCCCCCCATTTAGTTATGTTAGTTTGGGTTAGTGGCATTTTATTCCATTCAGATTAGTTGTAACAGCATGCATTGGTATTCCCATCAAACAAACACCCAGATATTAAAAGCCATTGAACAAGGGGCATATCAATATCACATGCATTATTTGAACAGAAATACAGAGTCAAACAATATGCAGGGTTGATTAATGGCAACAGGCCATCAAATTTGCAGGTATGAACAGGGCACATGCACGAACAGACATGCATATATTTTTGAAACGGACAAATGTCCATGATTAATGAAATGTTCACATACCATTATTTAGTGGGTGTTGTTATATGGAATTATAGGGTTGGGTGGAGATAGAAAGTGATGACACATTCATATGTTACACATTGATTTACATTTGTAATAGGTACACAATTAAGTTTAGGCTGATGTTTCAAAATAATTTTTATTTGACTGTCATGCTACACCTATTACAAATACATCACTATCCTACTTATTTTGAATCTGATCAGATACATCATCCTGCTACACTTTGATGACAGGACAGGGGACAACTATGGCTGTTTAGTCTGTCAGATAATCATTCATTCTATCTGCAAATTGTTTACTGTGATCACCATATACAGAATTTGGCCTAGACATTCCAGATTCTGACACACTGAAATCAGTTTGGGATATTAAGTTGTACTTCCCACATGCATTTAGTTCTGTAGAAACACACTGGGACTAATATTTTCAGGGGTTATTACTACTTTATTTATTCATACATGACCCTTTCTGTCATTCTCACACATCCTGCAACTTCACAGTTTAGGTTGGTACTTCTAGGCTTTGTTCACATGTTAGACTGGTGGTGATTCAAACACTTTCCAACAGCCTCACTTCTGTCATGATTCGGCATTTCAACAGGGGATATATCTCACATATGACTACCTCAGATTCTGAAGCTGTACTCTTGAGACTACTGCAGGTTACACTATATTTAATTAATGGTGGGACATCTGTATTACAGTACTGTTTAATTCTATCAATTATATTTCCAGTTACACTTGCATACTGATGAACTTGTTGCAGCAATACCTGCAGACTTTCAATTCTTGCTTGCACATTATATTACTTTTAATCAATACACTGCAGTGTTCTGATACATGCTACAGTATAATATTTATTTACAAGTAATGGGTGGGTTTACTAACCTGCATGGTGGCGCAGCCGCACCAGCCTACTGGCATACATCTCAAGGTTCTAGAGCGGACACCTGCAGCTGTAATACGAAAGAAGTAATATTGGACTACACATCTCCATGGTATCAGCCAGTTGAAATCCTTACATACATAAGTAAAATGTAACTTACTCAGTAGTGGGGCGTTGGGCATATCCCGGGCCTCCTGGATCCATTCGGTCAACTGGTCTTGCTTGCGTCGCTTCAGGTCCGCATGGTGGTGATGGACCTGCTCACCAGTGCGTGGAATGCCAGTAGCACTGGTCAGATCACGAGCCAACTGGTCCCATGCCTCTGCCCTATACGCTCCCCATGAGACCTGGCCCTTCATGAGTTGGGCCTCGTGATGATGGACAAGGAGCCAGACCATGTATCTGGACTCCTCAATGCCCCAACGCTGTGCTCGAAAGCAACGTCCCTCACCTACTCCACTCATTCTGACTGCAGGTCTGTTCTACAATCGTTTCTGCTGTGTATTCCCGCCTATGGGGCTTATATATGCCGCTTTTCCCGCACATTTCTCTGATTGGCCATTTTGGAATTGTATCTACTTCACTGAAAATGCTTTATCATGCTCCATTCTGGATTTTATCCCATATATATGCTATTTCTGCATTTCTAGATATTGCTGTCATGGCTTAGTGGTTTAGTACCTTGACTATAGTACATGGTATCGTGGGTTCGAATCTGGCAACTGATTTTTGATTTTCCTGACAGAAATGAGTTGAGACCTGTCAATCAAACATGCCAAAAGCACTTTTAAGTACTTAAAAGCAGGTCTGTGCTCGTTTGCGCGGAGCTAACGCATGTGCACTGGCAGTTAGCTTGTGGGAGCGGCGCAAAGCGGTGCGCTGGGATAAACCTTAATTGGCTAGTGACACACATGTTCAGCTAAGCACAGCTAGTTGCAAACAGTTTCAGCCTGTTAAACTGGTGCTTAGCAACGGGCACGCAGTTTGCAGCTTTTTAAACACTACTCAGCTACGGGCAGTCTGTCTCACAGCAGCTTAGCTATCAGTACATTTCTGACTATTTTTATTATTGTGTTATTTCAAAATATATGCTCCATTTCATTCCATTTTACAAAAGGGAATACTTTTACATTTGTACAATACTGTCAGGGGGCTTTTTAGTGCTTATTTACAAAAAAAACAAAAGGTTGTTGTGGGGGATCGAACCCTGCCTGCCTACTCTTAAGCCGGCAACTCTACCGCTAAGCTATTTCTTCTTGACTTACTTTGCATATTTAGTTCTCATATCCTTTTCCACTGATTG
>NC_056743.1:1886895595-1886915936 GCF_019279795.1 Protopterus annectens
TTTTGCAAGGAAGAGTGGGCAATATTGCAAAGTCAATATATATACATATATGTGTGTGTATTATATATATATATATATATATATATATATATATATATATATATATATATATATATATACACACACACACACACACACACACACACACACACACACATATATATATATATATATATATATATATATATATATATATATATATATATCTATATCTATATATATATATCTATATATATATATATATATATATATATATATATATATATATATATAGATGTATATATATATATATATAGAGAGAGAGAGAGATACCCAAACATATATATCTTAGGCTCCTCATAGTGCCTGATGACTCTAACTCTCAACGCAAGGACTCAAAAAGCATCTTACAGCCCAGCAATTGCTCAGACCTAATACCAAGCACTAATATACCCTGACACTGATTGCCCAGCAGGGCAAGGCTCTTTATAAACCCCTCACCAACCAAGTGACTAAGCAGCTCACCCTACTATTCAGGCATGACCAAAGGGCAAATTCAGGTGCACTCTCCAGTCCAGCTGGTGAATCTGGGTATCCTGAGGCAATGTTACAACTGCCTCATGTACACAGACAACCCTCTCCTCCTACCACAAAACACTAACATATATGAGAGATGCAATTATACAGACAAACTGGAAGCTAAGCTGTCTCTACCCAAGACTGGAACAGACAGTCAAGAGGAGAAGGCTAACATTTGCACCACAACTCCAGCTGCACACAGACCTGCTAAAACAGCACTGGCAAAAAATACACATAAATACACAAAATCATACTTGGAGGCTCTAAATAAAAACCTGCAAAAGCATCAGAGATCTCCAAAGTAGACACCCAAACAACCTGCACTTCCCATCACAAACCAGACAACACATAAAACACAAAATCAGTGTGCCGCACAATCACACCCTTAAGGCGAAATAACATACCTAACACACTAGTAATAGGTGACTCTATAGTCAGGCACACTGATGTCCCACTCACTAGGCTGGACAAGCAGAAGGTTACTGTTAGCTGCCTGTCAGGATCCAGAATCTGCCACATAACACAAGCACTCAGGTCACTCTAGAAGTACAAATATGACTTTGTCATTGTTCATGTTGCTGTGAATGACCCGAGACGTACCTCCCTGGACTACATGAAAAGAGACATGGAAGAGCTCTCTGATCATGTAGCCCAGGCTGGTATGACCCTGACCCTGAGTAATATCCTACCCTCACCAAGAATGATACCACGGTATAGAGAAAAAATGATCAATTTCAACAATTGGCTAAGCTTCTGGTGTTATTCAAAGGGGATCAAGTGTCTGTCAGCCTGGATGACATGCTCCACAAGCTGCATTGCTTCACAAGAGATGGCTTGCACATGTCACCCCTTGGCTTTCAAATACTGGCCAAGGCTCTTGCTGCCCCCATAGTGCCTTTTTTAGGCAAGGCTCAAAAGTTAAACCCACCTCCGTAACAGCACAATTAACAAAAAACTGAGGGTTATGCTACTCAACGCCAAGAGTTTAAATTTCAAAATGCACGTGCTCAAAGCACTCCTCAGTATGGAGAACATTGGCATTTGTGCAGTAACGTAAACCTGGTTCAATGCTCCAGAGAGTACCCCAGCACTACCGGGCTATGACTCATACCACACGTTTCAGCCACAGAACATGGACCAAAACACAAAAGGGGGGTGTATCCATATTCATCAAGGATACCTACATCTCCTGGTTAGTGGTGCAGCATGATACCTCTGAGATTATCCATGTGCAATTAACATCGGGCAAATCTGCAATGCAAATTGTGGCCTGCTACAGATCACCCTCCATGACCCTGAACCACCACTCCACCTTTATGGAGACACTGGAAAACATGAAGGTCCTACTGAACACCCAGATATTGGGCAATTTCAATTACCCTACCATTCACTGGGAAAACCACTCGAGTACAAATTCCCAGGCCCAGCACTTTTTGGAATTCATCAACTCAAATGCCCTGGATCAGCTAGTAAACTCCCCTACCAGAGGTGAAAACATATTGGACCTGGTCATCACCAACATGGGTGACAGGTGTTCCACACCGGAAGTCAACCCGTCACTGGTTAGATCAGACCATAAACTAATCACTCTGGTTGTCCACACCCCACCACCACCCCCAACTAAGGAAACCCCAGTAAAAAACTTTTCTAAAGCAAACTTCACCTTACTTAAGACAGAGGTGGTTAAGTTTCACAGCCCCCACGCTAAAGGATAATGTTGCCCAAGATGCAGAAACCTTTACAAATGCACTCTATGAGCACCTACAAGGATGCATGGATCATGCCATCATTAGCAAAACCAAGACTCACTCCTCTAAGAGAAGGAAACCAGTTTGGTGGACCCCTGCAATAAACAGGGTATACAATAGAAAGAGGAAACTAGTTCAGAAAAAAAAGCAAATCCCAAGAAGGAAAGACATCCCTGATCAGTATCAGTAAGAAACTAAGGTCCCTCATGAAATCATCCAAGGCTGACTTCGAAAGAAAAATAGCCAGTGATTCAAAAGATAACTACAAAGCTTTCTTTAGCTATGTTAAGAATCTAAGTGGCAACTCACAGATATGCTCTGAACTAGTGCAAAATAGCACAAAATATACTGAACCTACTGATATTGCCAACATCCTGGCAGATAGGTTTGGTGCAAACTTCAACCCCCTCTCACCTCCAAAACAGCCCACAACAATACCGGAAAAGTGTAGTGTCCCAAAAATCACAGACGCGCAGATGAAAACAGCCCTTTCAAAAGCCAAAAACACAGTGTCAATGGGACCAGATAGTGTCCCAGGCTGCATCTTGCATCAACTACAGAATGAACTAACCCCCCACCTAAACACGCTGTTCAACCTCAGCATCTCCACAGGCTATGTGCCTATAGAATGGTGCACAGCAACGGTTATTCATCTCCACAAAGGAGGGGCCACAACTGACTTTGGTAACTATCACCCCATAAGCCTAACAAGCCTGGTCTGCAAGGCTATGGAGCATATCATCATGGAACTCATTAACAAAGACATTGGGAACCTCCAAACACTTGACCCAGCCCAGTTTGGCTTTGATAAGGGCAGATCATACCTACTAAACCTGGTTGACTTTTTCGAGACAGTCACCAAGGCCATAGACAAGGGAAAGGTGGTTCACACAGCCTATCTTGACCTCACCAAGGCTTTTGACACCATTCCCAACTTGGGTATTACAGAAAAGCTCACCAGCCTGAACATAAACCCCTACGTCATGAGATGGGTTGCCAACTGACTTACAGACAGAGCTCACATGGTAAGAATAGCGGGCTCCAGGTCTGACTCTAAACCAGTCACAAGCGGTGTCCTGCAAGGCTCATTCTTGGGACCCTTACTGTTCGGCATATACTTCTCAGAAGTACAGGCAAACACAAGAGGACTATGGCTAACCAAGTTCACTGATGACTGCAAACTGGAAGACATAATTGACTCTCCAGCTGACACGGTCATCCTCCAAAAGGACATTACTGAGATGGACACCTGGTGTCAAAATCATAGTCTCAAGCTAAATGCCAAAAAAATGCATAGTCATCCCATTTGGGAAAAACAAAACAACCATGAATTACCACATAGATAGCAGCCTCAATAATACAGAAAAGGTAATAAGAGATCTGGGGACCCAGGTAGATAGTAATCTCTCCTTTGACAATCATGTTGCCAAAGTATTTAGGAAATCCTTCTATGTGGCCCATCTAATTACTAAAGGGTTTACATCTAGAAATAAAGAGGTTATAGTGCCCCTCTACTCGTCACTCATTAGACGCATCATAGAGTACAATGCCCCATTTGGGATGTTCCTCACAAGACACTTCCAACAGCTGGAAAGACCACAAAAGTACCTCACCAAGAGGATTACTGGTCTCAAACATATGTCCTATGCAGCCTGACTGAAAAAACTCCGGCTGTACTCAGTGGCATATCGCTTACTCAGAGGTGATCTCTGCCTGACTTACAAAGCCATGTCCAACTCAGAATTGATGGACATGCTCCACCTAAAGAAATTCAAGTCACTGCGAGCCATGCGCTCTAGTGTGCTAAACCTCACCACAACAATAAATAGAACATGTTGGAGGGATAGATTCCTATCACAGGGACTCCCCATGCTTTGGAACAAAATTCCAAATTAGATCAGGCAAAGCCCCTCACTGACACTCTTCAAGAGAAACCTTGACGAGTGGGTGGGTAACAGAAAATACACCCCTGGGATCACTTCATTGGCTCTGCTTGACAGAGGATTAGTTAATTAATCAATGGGATGGTGAAAGCCGACACACTCTGGCTAGGCTTATGAATGCCCTCGGGCAGATAGCCTAGTACTTACCTATGAACCTATGATGCATTTCATAACATTGCATAACAGAATCGTCAGGCTAATGGGCTGATATTTCCCAGGGTCTGTAGTCGCTCCTCCTTTGTAGACAGGGGTGACTGCAGCAGTGCACAATTCCGTAGGGACAAAGACAGAGGTGAGACTGGCACACAGGTGAATTGCCAGATTGCTCTGTAGTTCATGTAGAACATAGCCAGGGATATTAGCCAGGGATATTGTCAGGTCCCACAGAAGCTGTTTTCATGTCCTTGGACAGTGCTGTTTTAACCTGTGCAGCAGTAATACTGGGTGCCTGGCAATCTATTGTTCATGTGATAGGTCCTGGAGGGTGAGAGGGGTAAAGTTGGCACTGAATCTGTCAGACAGTATATTGCCAATATCTGTTGGCTCAGTGTAGGAGGTACCATTGTTCAGTAACTCAGTGCACATCTTGGTATTGCCATGGAGATTCTATACCTAACTGTAGGAGGCCTTGTGATTCTCTTTACTATGTGCTGCAAGTCTGTTTTCACAGCTATCTTTAGAGTATTTGATGAGGGCTCCCAAATATTTCATCACGACTGATAAGGGTTTTTTTTCCATTCTTGGGTGTTCACCGTATTCCATATTCATTTCCTCCTTCTGTTGTAGAGTTTATTTATGGCCACAGAAAACCACATTGCCTTCCTTTTTTTTCGAGGTGAGGGTCTTGGTTCTATTGGGTATGGCGGCAGCCATGCATTTGTCTACATGCTCATAATGCATTGCAGTTTGATTCAGCAGTCATGCAACTAGTCTCCATTTGCATGGCTGCCATGAGGTTAGCCACCTCTGTTTTTAGGAGGCCAAAGTTAGCTCTGGAAGGGCTTTTCATGATAGTTACCTTTGCAGGGGGGGAGGTGGTAGGTAAGTGGATTTCCCAGTGCGATTACTTTGTGGTCAGATGTAACATGGGAGGACTTGACTATTGGTGTACAGCAACAGTCACCCATGTTAGTAATGACCAGGTCACTGATGTTGCTACTTGTAGTGTATGTGTTGATGAGCTGTTCCAGGGCATTGGAATTAATGTATTCCAGAAAACATTGGGCAAGTATGAGAGTGTTAGGATGGACACTAGTATTCTCCAGGGTGATTAGAAACATGGAGTGTGAGTCTTGGGAAATGCTTGGGGACCTATTGCAGGCAGCGACCTGAATCACTGTCTTACCCAGTGTTAGCTACACCTGCAGTATCTGTAATGCATTATGTTGGTCTACCACTCCAGAGGTTTGCACATCCTTTATGCATATGGACATAACTACCACCACCTTTGGAGCTTCAGTCCAAGTTCTACAGACAAAAGGTGTGGACGGTGTTATAGGCTGGTGGTGCAGAAGTGATTTCTTCTGCCTTTAATCAGCTGTCTGTTACAACAGAAATGTCATTGTTCTCCATATTAAGGAGTGCTTCCAGTGAGTGCATATTCAGATGTACAGTTCTACTGTTCAGCAGCATGACCCTCAGATTGCATGTGTTTGTAGCTGTTATATAGTTATGCATATTTATGTCTACATATCTATATATATATATATATATATATATATATATATATATATATATATATATATATATATGTGTGTGTGTGTGTGGATCTACTTGATATGATCGACATTTCAGAATGTCGACAATCATATGACTGACACTATATGATTGACATTCGAAATGTCGAACATACAAGTACAAAACAAAAACCAAAACCAAACTTACTTTCATGATACTGGCGGGGGGGGCTATGCCCCTCTGCACCCCCCCATAACTTTAATATACCAACTCTGAGATCACACTACTGTATGGAAATGGAAATATTTCTATTTCACACTGTACAGAGATGCTGATTCCCCATGGTCGACATTTCAAATGTCGATCATATGGTGTCGACCATATGACAGTCGGCATTATGAAATGTCGACCATGTCAAGGGGACTCATATATAAATATATATATATATATATATATATATATATATATATATATATATATATATATATATATATATATATATATTTGTGTGTATATTTATTTACCTTTTTATATATATCTGTGTTGGCATATATGTAGATATATTCTAGATTTATATCTCTCTCTTTATATATATATATATATATATATATATGTATATATATATATATATATATATATATATATATATATATATATATTTATTACGTATAGATTTGTCCACATATATGCATCTCCATACATATATACATGTATATGTAGAGTACCTGTCTGATTCTACAGAAAGTTCGCGCAGGAGAAGCCGAATAAGGGTCCAAGACCTGAAACAACAGTGATGATAAAAAACGGCTTTATTCACAAACCAGCCAAGCACACTTTAACGTTGTAATTCAAAACTGCGTTTTCGAATGTCGTCATCAGAAGCTAAAACATTTGTCTTACTTCATACAAATACTCCATTTTATAACCAGCATAATAAAACAATCAATCAAAACAAGTAAAACAATTAAACAATTACATTGTATCATTGCCCATAATGACTCATCTGGGGAAACATGTATTAATTACATTTTTTTAAAAAACTTTTTTAAAAAATTAAACAACTATATAAAGGATGTTTTTCATCCTATTTTTATAAATATTTAAAACATGTAAAATTACTTTTAAATAACACCAACAATCAATGAAAAATAAATATACTATATGAGTTAAAATTAACTCTTGTATTTGGCACCATCTAGTGGACAAAAATATAATTGTAAGTCATAACTTCGCTGCCCTCAGTTTAAGAACAGGGAGAAGGGAAACCATATCATTAAGACCAGGGTTCAAGTTGGCCTCTAGTATAATCTGCCAGTAGAGTTCCCTGTATTCCAGCTTAGTTTCCCACATACCACCCCTAACCTCTTTAGGAACCACTTCCAAAACAAAAAAGAGGAAGGAGGCCTGTTGGCAAATCTGTGTATGTTGAAATAATGCATTGTTGCCATTGCATTTTTTAATTTCATAAAGATGTTCATATATTCTAAACTTTAACTTTCTCTCTGTCTTTCCCACGTAAAAGGAATGACAGAGTTGACAAATCGCAATGTACACAACTCAATTGGTGTTACAATTGGAATATGTGTTACCAACAATCTGCCTATCTCTACTGGGAAGATGAATACTGGTACTATTGGCAATGTACTGACATTGGGAACAAAAGCCACACTTGAATGTTCCAACCTTACCTGTTCTAGTCTTATGGTTGGAACTACCCCCAAATTCAAACAAATTGTTAAAATTAAAATCTTTCCTATATGTAAATTTTAAAGGTTCCTTGTGTATGTGTTCCAAATCAGTAAACTGTTTGAACCTATCCCATTCTCTTACAATAATATTCAAATCTCCTGTATAATCCATAACATATGCTTTTTTCCCAACAATTCAGGACATTCTTATTGGTAATAGGAGTAACATCATCCAAACCCAAGATTGGTGCAAATCTACCCTTTCTCCCCTCCAGTACCTCTTGAAACAACTCACTAACCAGCTTTTCTGGATACCCCCTTTCCCTGAACAATTCCATAATAAATCCAGCATAATTTACAAAGTCAGAGTCATCAGAAGTCATACGAATGGACCTGACCAGTTGCTTATTTAAATTGTAAGTAAAATCCAGAACATTAGTTGTGCTCCTGAGATAGGCCAAACATTCAAAACATCTTTCCTGGGAATCTATCCAAAAAAATACAAATATCATCCAGGAAGCGTTTATAAAAAACCCAAGACTTGACATATTCACAGTTGTTAACAAATAAGTGTTCCCACCATGACAAAACTATATTGGCATAGGAGGGGGCACATTTAGCCCCCATAGCTACACCCCTTTCAAGTTTATAAAATTCACCTTCAAAATACATAAAATTATTTTTCAAGATAACTTCCATTAACAAAAGACATGTTCTAAAATCATCAGGCGAAAGACCACCATTCTCTCTCATACTATCCTCAAGCCATGCAAGACCAATTTTGTGTGGAATGGAACCAAACAGGTCCACAATATCAAGAGTCACAAAAATGATCTCTGAGGAATAGAGGTTAGGTTTGACCTGTCTCAAAAAGTCCCATGAATCCTTTAGAACTGTACTACTCTGATTAGCCAAGTCCTTCAATTTCACATCAACAAACTTTGCTAAAGGGGTTGTCACAGAACCCTCAGAAGAGACTATAAGGCGTAATGGAGGATCTTCAGGGACTTTATGTACCTTTGGTATTCCAAAGCCTGAAGGAACTCTAGGATTTAAATTATTCAAAAAAATTGAATACATCCAAGTCTATAGAACCTTCTAGCAACAAGTCATTAATTAAAAGATTGATTTTGGATTTGGCAATGTTGACCTCATTAATCAAGGCTCTAGAATACTTGGAAGTATCAAGTAAGCAATCCTTCATCTTAGACTCATATGAAATAGAGTCCATAAGAACCGTTCCACCCCCTTTGCCAGGTTGCATAATTCTTATTGTCTTATTGTTTTTTAAGAAATTCAGTAGTTGATTTTCATTCTTAGATAGATTAGAAACTATCTTGTGCTTATTGATAGTATTTCTAATCTCTTTTTCTAATAACTTTTCTAAATTTTTAAGCTGGGGATGGAGTGGAGGGTTCATAGTGGTTAGGTTGTGATTCTACTTTTTTGACTGAATGTTTAAGTAAAATATAGTTCCTAAGTGTTTACGGGTTTGCAAATACCCTAACAGGGTCGAGGAAGGGTCGGTTTTTCACAAAGAACTGATCCAGATTTTTGATAAATGTGGTCTGGATGTTGTGAGAGCTATTTTGGCAGAAAATGAAAGGGATAGAAATTTCCTTTTAGATAAAATGAACACAATTAATACCAGCATTATTAATGATTTGTTATTTACTGTTGAATCTGAGAAGGCTTTATACTATAATATTTTTTCACAAATAGATAAGGAATGTATTCACAACATGAAAAGAAAGGTGGGGAAACTGGAGAGGGACATCAGGGAATACCAGCAAGGGATAGCGTATCCTAAACCTAGGGCCTATAATACCAATCGGTCAAATGGTGGTAGGCAGGATTTACACACAGTGGTCGAAGAGGGAAACTCAGAAAATTTGCAGGATGTTTTTTCAAATGGACATCAAGACATCCCTTTAGACCATCCACCCCTTCCACGGAGGTCAGACAGGATACGCAATCAGAACCCAGTGTTTTACAATTATTACAATTACAGGGCCAACAGGAGAAGGTAAAACTCTTATTACATAGCAACAACATTACACAGCGGGGAAATATTTTTGAGTACAATAATTACAAAATTTTTAATTATAGTAATCAGGACATTGATTTAGATTACTTCAATCTACTCTCCAAAGGTTTTAAATTTATTCATATTAGAAAAATGAGTGTTCCCAGAGCTATTGTAGATTTAAAACTTTTTTAAGGAAACAAAATTTGTCCTTAATGTTTCAAGATACCAATTCCAATTCCAGTGACCTGTCTATTTTGAAGGAAAAAAGCACTATGAACCCTCCACTCCATCTCCAGCTTAAAAATTTAGAAAAGTTATTAGAAAAACAGATTAGAAATACTATCAATAAGCACAAGATAGTTTCTAATCTATCTAAGAATGAAAATCAACTATTGAATTTCTTAAAAAAACAATAAGACAATAAGAATTATGCAACCTGACACAAGGGGTGGAACGGTTCTTATGGACTCTATTTCATATGAGTCTAAGATGAAGAATTGTTTACTTGATACTTCCAAGTATTCTAGAGCCTCGATTAATGAGGTCAACATTGCCAAATCCAAAATCAATCTTTTAATTAATGACTTGTTGCTAGAAGGTTGTATAGACTTGGATGTATTCAATTTTTTGAATAATTTAAATCCTAGAGTTCCTTCAGTCTTTGGAATACCAAAGGTACATAAAGACCCTGAAGATCCTCCATTACGCCTTATAGTCTCTTCTGAGGGTTCTGTGACAACCACTTTAGCAAAGTTTGTTGATGTGAAATTGAAGGACTTGACTAATCAGGGTAGTACAGTTCTAAAGGATGCATGGGACTTTTTGAGACAGGTCAAACCTAACCTCTATTCCTCAGAGATCATTTTTGTGACTCTTGATATTGTGGACCTGTTTGGTTCCATTCCACATGAAATTGGTCTTGCATGGCTTGAGGATAGTATGAGAGAGAATGGTGGTCTTTCGCCTGATGATTTTAGAACATGTCTTTTGTTAATGGAAGTTATCTTGAAAAATAATTTTATGTATTTTGAAGGTGAATTTTATAAACAGGAAAGGGGTGTAGCTATGGGGGCTAAATGTGCCCCCTCCTATGCCAATATAGTTTTATCATGGTGGGAACACTTATTTATTAACAATTGTGAATATGTCAAGTCTTGGGTTTTTTATAAACGCTTCCTGGATGATATTTGTATTTTTTGGATAGATTCCCAGGAAAGATTTTTTTGAATTTTTGGCCTATCTCAGGAGGACAACTAATTTTCTGGATTTTACTTACAATTTAAATAAGCATGAATGCATCTATTTAGATGTTTCCTTAACCAAGTCTAATAATTCCTTTAAATCCAAAATTCATCGGAAAAAGACCTTTTCGAATTCCTATTTACATTTTACGAGTGGTCACCCCTTTTTTTAGAAAAAGAATCTTCTAAAGGGGCAACTGGTCAGGTCCAGTCGTATGACTTCTGACGAATCTGACTTTGTAAATGATGCTGGATTTATTATGGCATTGTTCAGGGAAAGGGGGTATCCAGAAAAGCTGGTTAGTGAGTTGTTTCAAGAGGTACTGGATGGGAGAAAGGGTAGATTTGCACCAATCTTGGGTTTGGATGATGTTAATCCTATTACCAATAAGAATGTCCTGAATTGTTGGGAAAAAGCATATGTTATGGATTATACAGGAGATTTGGATATTATTAAACAGACTATTATAAGAGAATGGGATAGGTTCAAACAGTTTACTGATTTGGAACACATACACAAGGAACCTTTAAAATTTACATATAGGAAAGATTTTAATTTTAACAATTTGTTTGAATTTGGGGGTAGTTCCAACCATAAGACTAGAACAGGTAAGGTTGGAACATTCAAGTGTGGCTTTTGTTCACAATGTCAGTACATTGCCAATAGTACCAGTATTCATCTTCCCAGCAGAGACAGGCAGATTGTTGGTAACACATATTCCAATTGTAACACCAATGGAGTTGTGTACATTGCAATTTGTCAACTCTGTCATTCCTTTTAAGTGGGAAAGACAGAGAGAAAGTTAAAGTTTAGAATCTATGAACAATTTTATGAAATTAAAAAATGCAATGGCAACAATGCATTATTTCGACATACACAGATTTGCCAACAGGCCTCCTTCCTCTTTTTTGTTTTGGAAGTGGTTCCTAAAGAGGTTAGGGGTGGTATGTGGGAAACTAAGCTGGAATACAGGGAACTCTATTGGCAGATTATACTAGAGGCCAACTTGAACCCCGGTCTTAATGATATGGTTTCCCTTCTCCCTGTTCTTAAACTGAGGGCAGCGAAGTTATGTCTTACAATTATATTTTTGTCCACTAGATGGTGCCAAATACAAGAGTTAATTTTAACTCATATAGTATATTTATTTTTCATTGATTGTTGGTATTATTTAAAAGTAATTTTACATGTTTAAAATATTTATAAAAATAGGATGAAAAACATCCTTTATATAGTTGTTTCATTTTATAAAAAAGTTTTTTTTAAAAAATGTAATTAATACATGTTTCCCCAGATGAGTTATTATGGGCAATGATACAATGTAATTGTTTAATTGTTTAATTGTTTTACTGCATTGATTGATTGTTTTATTATGCTGGTTATAAAAGGGAGTATTTGTATGAAGTAAGATAAATGTTTTAGCTTCTGACGAAGACATTCGAAAACGCAGTTTTGAATTACAGCGTTAAAGTGTGCTTGGCTGGTTTGTGAATAAAGCCATTTTTTATCATCACCGTTGTTTCAGGTCTTAGACCCTTATTTGGCTTCTCCTGAGTGAAATTTGTTTGGTTTTGGTCTTTGTTTTTTCGCTCTTCATCTCCTTTTGTGATTCTACAGAAACTTTCCCCACTGTAAAATGACTCTACTAACATATGTTTTACAAATTATCACTATTTTTAGAGTTTACATGCTGTAATGGTACATTACTTTACCTGTAGTTTACAGGCCCCTGGGTTCAACACTTGGCAGGACTTGTTGCAAGGCAGAACAGCTGCTGCTGGAGAGACCGGGAGAGGTCCATAATTTGGGCCTCTATATATATATATATATATATATATATATATATATACACATATATATATATATATATATACACACACACATATATATATATATATATATATATATATATATATATAGATATATCTATATGTGTCTTTCGGCTTTTCCCGGTTAGGGGTCTCCAGAGCAGAACTCCAGTCCGCTAACGATTGGTAGTGGATTTTTACGTACCAGGTTATTAGCCCTGATGCACAAACTTCAATGAAGGCACGCCCCATTTACATATGCCTCCACACAGAAGACGCTCCAGCTGAGAATCGAATGGGACAACGTCTTGCTATGAGGCGACAATGCTACTGCAGCACCACCACCGCAGTATATATATATATATATATATATATATATATATATATATATATATATATATATATGTATATATATATAGAAAAGTACATAAATACATACATATATATCAATATATCTGTATATATCTAAAAAAAAATATATATATATATATATATATATATTATTTTTTTAGATATACACAGATATATTGATATATATGCATGTATTTATGTATTTTTCTATATATGTATATATATGTATACATTGAATACACACACACATATATATATATATATATATATATATATATATATATATATATATATATATATATATACATATATGTGTGTGTGTGCATATGCATACATATATCCATTTATATATATATATATATATATATATATATATATATATATATATATAAACAAAACTTTAGTAAATCTACAAGAATGTTTTCCCCACTGTTGAATGACTTTACCAAATGATATGTTTGCAAAACCATCAGACAGTTGTACAGCTCAGATTCCTTAGTGGTAACTTGCTGTGGCTATGGTGTACAGGGTCATTAGTTCAAGACTTTCACAGGCTGATTATTTTGTTGCTGGGAAGAACAAGGGCTGCTGTTCTACATAGTGATTAAGGTAGTTTTAAGCAGATGTAAGTGGGTTTGCGTGGGTTTGCATGAAGTTAACCAATGCTAACTGACGGTCAACTATGCTTACAGAGAGTTAGCCTTAATAGTGCTTAATCTGAGTTAGCTTTGCTTAGCACCATGCAAATACGCTTACTGTTGCTTACTATTGCTTACTCCTGCTTACCCGCATGCTAATGTGTTTAAATGAAAAGAAAAAAGGGTGATAGGAAAGTGGTGAAAAAAGGGGGCATGCAGAGGGAAAAACATTATGAAAGATAGCTAGGGATGTGCAGGACGGGAGTAGGGAAGGTCCATAGCTGTCCATTTCTTGTGCAGCAACAGCTGTGCATGCATACATACAGAATTTGGAGGTAAATTTGGACAGTCAAACCCATAAGAGAGGGGTGAGGACAACAATAATGTGTTGTGAAGCCAATTAGACCAGATTACATGTGTCCAGTGGACATGTGTGCAAAATGGACAGCTATGTATGGGGCAAATTTTTTTGTTGAAACAGATTACCTTTTTTTAAGGTAAGAGGGGGATTTTGGGGAAGGATAGTAGGTATATTTGGGGAGGTAGATTGGGTAGGAAGGCAGACAAGACAAACAAGACAACAGGCAGAGGTGGTATATGACATATGTGGGGGTAAACACCTTGGACAGGGAAAGGTGGTTGGGAATCAGATGCCCATGAGCCCCCAGATGGATACAGTGGGACTGAGGTCCCTACCCATGGGCAGTCACCACTGCACCTTCATGGCCCTGAAGATGGCTGTGCTGGGAGCTGAGCAGGAGGGGCAGGCTGACCCTCTAAATGTGCAACACGGCCCTCAAGCTGGTGTAGCAGATTTCCGAACTCCCTTTGAAGCTTGCTATGCACCAATCCCCAAACCTGGCTTTGAGTGACAGGATCCTGTTCATGCCCACACCTGAGTGGACGAGCCCCATCCCCTGAGGCAGTTTCACCCGAAGGTGGTGCAAGACCAGCAGATAAGGAGGTCCGGGGGTGGGTCCCAGATGTGCTGAGGCCCGGTGCCATGGCCAGTGAAGGCGGGACAGGTGGATTTGCTGGGATCAGCTTTCCCAGATGTGCTATAGTGTTGAAGTTTTACAACATATTTTGGTTAGTCATGATAAGCACATTCCAGGATTAGTTATAACAGCATGCATATAACCCAAAACAACAAATTTTGAACAGTTGCATAGCAAACAAAACACATGCATATATGGAACCACAGTGGGCATTTTAACAGCATGCAAGTCACATTGATAGCAACAGGCCACCAATGATAGTATTTGAACAAGGAACAGTAATAGGACAAAATTTCAGTATTTGTAGAACAATAGGACACATGTCCCAACAGTAAGTTTGGTGAAAAACATACCCATTTATTTATGTGTTTAAATTATTGGTGCAGATAAGGTGGGGGAGAGAGAGGAGAGATGTCAGTTGACAACTGTATGTGCTTGAAGTGCTCAAAACTTTAATGATCATTGCTGTAATCTTTACTGTACAGGTATTACCTCACTTTACAAAACCTATGGCCTTGGTTTGGGCAGTGGTATGTTTGTACACAATGAATAATTACAGCCTTCTTATTGCCACTTTATACCTTTTCTTACCTGGCAGACTGTGGGAGAAATTTCTGTTAACACTACCTGACTGTTTCTACCGATATTCACATAGTCACAGTTACATATGTGCACTCATACTGTGTATGTATGTGTGCTGCCATAATGTGCCTTGATTTCTATCACTCATCCTGGTTGTTGGCAGCAGTGCCCACTACCTGTGACAGTGTGACATTTGAGGAACACTTCTTGGGGGAGACTACTCGGTATATGTAATTATCTTGCTGCCATTTGCAGCCTTGGGGTTGGACAGTGGGTGTTGGACACAGTATAACTACAGTCTTCTCATAGCTAATCTATACATTTTCTTACCTGTCAGACCTGTGGAAGAAATTTCTGTTAACACTTCCTGACTGTTTATACACATATTCACAAAATCCTGGTTGAAAGTATGTATACAGCTTATTACCACTACCGGAATTCAAACCATCCATGTTTGTGCAAAAAATACAAGAGATTTGTGTTTCATCAGA
Organism: Protopterus annectens; assembly: GCF_019279795.1. Classification (NCBI taxonomy): domain Eukaryota; kingdom Metazoa; phylum Chordata; order Ceratodontiformes; family Protopteridae; genus Protopterus; species Protopterus annectens. The sequence goes on from NC_056743.1 coordinate 1,886,911,349, forward strand.
ATGAGCTATTGGGAAACCGCTGTGTTTTGTTTGACTGTTTTCTGTCTAATACTCTCTTGGTTGTATAATCTGACATTGTAATTCTGACATTCATGCATAGCATATATGTCTTGCATAGCACAGTGTGAAAAACAGTTAACCACTGTGTTTTGTTTGACTGTTTTCTGTCTAATACTCTCTTGGTTGTATAATCTGACATTGTAATTCTGACATTCATGCATAGCATATATGTCTTGTATAGCACAGTGTGAAAAACAGTTAACACAACATTACTATTCAAATATCAGACGTTACTGCATGCAACATTTCATGTAGGTAATCTCCTGTTTTATAAGTCCACAATCTTTGTCAGATGAGCCTTTACTGGTTATTGCTTTCAGAGCTATAGTTTCTATGCATAAACTATAAAAATTACAATTCATACAATACCAAAGTAAGCACAACCAGTCTGGGGTTTTGACCTTTATTGACAATTACTTACACTTTTATTGATATATAACCTGTATGTCACTATTACTCTCCTACTGGCTTGTTGATTCAGTAAAAAACATACCCAATTTTAAATACTGCAAGTTGGCATTCTAATAGATTTTCTTTATTTGGCCTGTATACTACAAGCTAGATTGATACTCACCAGCCTCACGACACAGCCTTAGCAGCCTACTGGCATGGGCATCCACATTCGCAGTCCTCTCATCTGCAGCTGTACAGGAGATAAGAAAAACATTTATGAATATATATCCATCAGATACACAAGCTAGACTTTGCTAAACACTTATTGCGAGAGATACTTACACACACCTGGAGCATTCCCCGCTCATGCATCTTGGGCCCACTGGGCCAAGACCTCCCTCTTTCTCCATTTCAAGTTGGCAAAGTGGTGCTGGACCTGCTCACCAGTCCGAGGGATACCAGAGACACTGGTGAGATCACGGGCAGGATGATCCAATGATCCAAGCCTCCACTTTGTATTGGGAGCCCTGATACTGGCCCTGTAATAGTCTCACTTCATGGTCTTTTACAAGGAGTCCAACTATGACCCTGGACTCCTGAATGACCCAGCGCTATGCCCGGAAGCTCATTCCCTCTCCAACTCCAGCCATAGTGCCTACAGTGGGGAGCTACAACTGTTTATGAGCTGTATTCTGGCCTGAAAGGTTTAAATAGGGCTGAATTCCTGCACTTTGCTGTGATTAGACAGTTTTGAACATGCTGAGCTAAGGTAAGCACCGGGCAAATTCGCTTAGCAAATATAAGCATTGCTTAAGTCATTCACTCCAATGAAGCTCAGGACATTTGCACTGTTAACTTCCAATGGGCAGAGCCTAAGCTTTTTGACAGAACCAAATTATGTCCTCACATTTGAAACTAATATTTATATCTCTGGAGCTATAGGAGTTATGAAAGAATTATAAAGAGCAAACTCTTTAGCACAAACTATTTTTATGGTAGTAGTATTATTTAGTTTCTAGGTCTTAAGCCAAGTTTTAGAAGTCACAGTAAACACAGTCACTATTACATTGTAATATTTTGTAAATAATTACAATATCTCAGCAACCACTCAAGTTACACACATACTGTCAACAACATTTTATTTGTCTAGCCAATAGCTTTCACATAAGGCTAAGGAGTTTTGTCTGTGTTACTTGGTTGTTGAGATATTTAGAAAAATGTGAAAATTATGTCCATATAAATTAATATAATAAAAACAACAGTTAATATCTATTTATTAGCACTAGACAGAAGTCAAATATTAATGTAGTTGAGTTTGCCACTGTGTAAACTTTAAGATGGAATCCTTAAAACCTTGTATATAGCATGGTTTTGGAATTATTGATACAAATATGAACAAACAATATTTGATGCCTACAGGCATCAGTAGGAGTTAACTGCATATGCACCTGGAGGTATCACTCTGATGTAATGAGTTAAAGGGCTAGCTACTAAGCACTCCTTTCCAGTGCACAAATCCACTTAGCTATGCTAATTATTGCTTAGAATTTGCATTTAAGCAATGCTTATGCCAGCTAAGTATGGCTGAGCATCATTTAGCATTGTTCAACTTTCATTTGATGGACTATCAGGATTATGTGCTTGATTCCTTATTAATGACATCTTAGGACATGTATGTTTCCCTTCCATAACATCCCCCATGTGTTTTCTTACATTATATTCTTTTGTGGTTATACTGTATAGGACACTTGTGTTTATAAGGGGTTTCACATCTGAACTACACTGACACCTCACATTTGCAAGTGGTACACTATCCTGTTTAACAAATATATATTATTTACTGCCTAGTTATTAAAAACATGGGATTTTTGTGCTGCTTTCACATATAAAAATTAATGTATTGTAGTGGGACTCAAACCATGAATGACTGCATGCTAAGCAAAATCTCTAACCAGTACACTATGTGGCTTTGGCTATTTTGGCAGTATTTTTCAATTTAGCTCTTTGGGATAGCTGACCAGAGCTGCACAACATGCACACATGCTCAGCTACACTTAACCTTTAGTGGGGGCAGAAAAAAAAATTTTTTGGCATTTTGACTTTATGGCAATTAATGGCAAATCTTACTACATTGCAGTCAGGACATGATTACACTATCCCAGTTTTAGGCTTCATACCCTTCACAGACTTCATACTAATGCATAACCTGTTATTATATCAACTTTCTAGGTTTGTCACAGGCAATATGTGGTGATTGCCCATATCTGTGACACTTTTTATGGTTTTCTCAGGATTTTTTTGTCTTCCAGGTTGACTAACAGTGCCCACGGACACTGCTTTTCTTTTCTGAGTGCCGTACAGCACTTTCTGAGTGCAGGGGCATGTTTACTGTGTGATCACTGCTCCCACACACCCCCTGCACTCATTTATGGACCATGTCCATGTAGGTTAGACAGCAAAGCACCATCATGAATATGCAAGGCACGCTGCTGCTCTACACAGACACGGAACACTCCGTGCAAGATCAACTTGTTCTGTGGTAATTGCCCTTCACCCATACCATTTGGAGGGAGAACCAATATTGCTTGGGCTAATAGGGAGGTCACCATAATGATTTTTGTCATTTATTTCTGAATCTTCAGAAGTATCTTATAAATTAGTGGAAAAGCTGGAAATGCATACGGAAACATTCCCATCCAAGGGAATGGAATGCATCTGACCTCCAAGCATGGCTACATGAATGTCTGAAACAAAATTTCTCCAACTGTTTGTTTTGAAAGGAGGTAAACAGATCTATTTGAGGTGTTCCCCACATCTAGACTAGATCCCAGAACACAACTGCCTTGAAATGCCACTCTTGCAGATCTGCCCAGGATCTGCTTAGCAACATTTTGCTCTGATGTGATGTGTAATGCCTGAAAAATCAGAGAAAGCTATAAAGCCAACTTCCAGGCCATCATTGCCAGCAGGATCAAAGGGTATGACCCTGTACCCTTGTTTGTTGAGGTAGCACATCACTCTGGGGTTGTCTGTGAGCCCATAAGTGGTGAAGAGATTTCAAGGCATTGATCACTGCCAACATTTTCTTTATATTGCTATGCTTCAGTGCATCCATGGGCCTCCAAGTAGCCTACATCTGCACTATCACTGACACAGCTCCCCAAGTGAAGTTGGACAAATCCATCTAGATAGATTGCGATGGAACAGCTGGGAAGAAGGGAAGTCCTGGAATCACACTCAACAGGACAGCACAAGCAATCAGGAGTCCATGGAATGTAGGTGCAACACTTTTACACATGCCATTGTTCATAGTGTTTACACACAAACTGTGTCATCATCATTATCACTAATTTTAGTCGGAGTAAGGCCAGCACATTATAGCATGTACTCATTAGGTAGTAGTGCTTACACACAAACTGTGTCATCATCATTGTCACTGATGTCAGTCGGAGTAAGGCCAGCACATTATAGCATGTACTCATTAGGTAGTAGTGTTTACACATGCACTGTGTCATCATCATTGTCACTGATGTCAGTCAGAGTAAGGCCAGCACATTATAGCATGTAATCATTAGGTAGTAGTGTTTACACACAAACTGTGTCATCATCATTGTCACTGATGTCAGTCGGAGTAAGGCCAGCACATTATAGCATGTACTCATTAGGTAGTAGTGTTTACACATGCACTGTGTCATCATCATTGTCACTGACATCAGTCGGAGTAAGGCCAGCACATTATAGCATGTACTCATTAGGTAGTAGTGTTTACACATGCACTGTGTCATCACCATTGTCACTGATGTCAGTCGGAATAAGGCCAGCACATTATAGCATGTACTCATTAGGTAGTAGTGTTTACACATGCACTGTGTCATCATCATTGTCACTGATGTCAGTCGGAGTAAGGCCAGCACATTATAGCATGTACTCATTAGGTAGTAGTGTTTACACATGCACTGTGTCAACATCATTGTCACTGATGTCAGTCGGAGTAAGGCCAGCACATTATAGCATGTAATCATTAGGTAGTAGTGTTTACACACAAACTGTGTCATCATCATTGTCACTGATGTCAGTCGGAGTAAGGCCAGCACATTATAGCATGTGCTCATTAGGTAGTAGTGTTTACACATGC